>NC_092210.1:82927354-82935504 GCF_043381705.1 Parasteatoda tepidariorum
ATATTAAATATATATATTAAATATAGTATTATAAAAAAAATTGTGCTAAAATGTATGAAATATTACTGCTAAATTTTGTGCCACTTAGCACCACTACTTCATTCATTAATGAAAAATACACACACTGCGAGATTGCCATTTATGTTGCAATATTAAATAAAAGTTTTGCCTTTCAACAACATAGTAAAAATGTTATAAATGATTACAAGTACTACGGAGTAGAAAAACAATTCTTCAAAATGATTTTTTATAAAAATTTGTGTCTAGTAAAGGCAAGATCAGGGAACAAAGACTTCACTAAAAATTGAGAAATATCTCACCTTAAACTTGTTCTTTAATTTGTTAATGTATGGACATCGCGCGTCGCATTATGCTTAATACGTAACAATTACTGGGCATAAAGATTAAAATCGCACCCTTTTTTAAATATAAATATGTGTAGTAAGGGAAACATTATACGAATCAGAGCAACAAATGTTTAGTATTTATTAAAAATAATTTCGTTTATTTTCGCGTTTGCGAAAAGGTATTCTGAAAAATTTAATTGCAACGATATGCAATTTTGAATTTGTGTTAACCATTAAGAATTTTGCTTTTATTAAAAAAAATTGAATATTGTTATAATTACTATTTCATTTGTTCCATGAACCACGATTTATGTAATTTGCATATCATAGCATATTTTGCGAATTCGTTATTTATAAAATTTATTTTTCGCATTTAGCAATCTCGGCGCTGACTTTCAAGTTTGTCCTTTTCCATGGTATTCTTACAGTTTGAACTGACCTTATAAGTTTCAAACCGTAGCAGATGGAAAATAAAATGTCTAAACTCTAAAGTAACAGCATTAGTCAAACAAAGTTTGACAGGAATGGGATTTATATGAGACAGTGCACTTAGACGTAACGACGAAGATTACTTGCCCTGAGGGATGAAACACAAAGTAAATCTTTTATAGATAAATTTGTGTCTAGAGCACTCACTAAAGTATAAGACAGTTGGTCATATTTCAAATATATTTCATCTGAAAGTTGAATAAATATTTTAAAGTTTCATTGTATTGATAGGACGATGTCTTAAACTTAAATATATAAGAGTGCCTTAAAATAGGTTTTAAGAATTCGAGCAAAATTATAGTAGAAAAATACTTCATTTCACATATTAGAGGTGGATAGTAGTTTCTGTTATAGTATCGCACCTGTTTCGAAAGTAAAGCGTATTTTTAAAGATACGTTTCCAATGGAAAAAACAAAATTTTAAATTATATTGTATTTTCCAAAATTTAGTTATTCTTTTAACAATACCTGAGTACTATTTTTTATTAAATTTAAATCAAATAAGCTTTAAATTTCAGCATTTATTAAAAGATATTTTTTTGACTCACTGAGCGAAGTAAGGTCGAAAATAGCGGAATACGTTACAATTTACCGTGTTTCTGGCTCTATGGCTACAACTAATTGCTCTACTAGTTTTACCGAAGCACTTAGGTAATGTTTTGGGTTAAATTAACAATAAATTTTTGGTTTTAATGTGATAAAATGTAGCAAATGCGTTAAAATTTTATTAATTTGTTGAGCATGTCAGAAAAACTCTATATTCGGTAAATAGTTTTTCTGACTTTTGAGTTTTGTATTTTTACAAAATGTGTGGTAATAAGAATTTTAAATATGAAACCTAGAATTTCTGGTAAACTGTTTCTGTATGAACAGTAAAAATACTAAATGAATGGTTTTAATAACATAAATTTTGGATTCATAAATCAGAATACTTGGTTTTTTGACCATGAGCTTCATTATTATACACTGAGATAATTTTACTTGAATTTTTTCCTCCCTGCTGGATAATAAAGAAACTATTCAAAAATTTAACTGACACTTTACTGCATTTCATCTTAATAAAAAACGTGAAATGATCTGTTTTTAAAGCTACATTTTATGGTTGTAATAACTCGCTTATAGCAGTTCAGTGACATTGAAATATATTACCGTTCAACGACAGTCGCTAATAATTGCTTCTCAGTTTTATTTCAGTTAAAAACTGTTTTTAGTAGAATGTTGCTTACGTTAAAGAGAAAATATCGCTTAAGTTGTTTTTAAGTTCTACTAATTTTTTAAAGATAAAAATATTGTTTACATTAATTCTGTTTTTGAAGCAGAATTCGTTTTCATAATTCTTATTAGAAAAAAAAATGCAATTTAAAATAGAGGAATGAAATATATTGCAGAATTATAAACAATTTCTGCAATTTTTATGGAAATACTCGATGCATTAAAAGAAAGGCATTAAAACAACATTCTTCATTTATTATGTTCTAACTATTTTTCAGTCAAAATGGTGAATTTTCACGGAAACTAAACAAATTTCTAAAAAAGTCGTGGCGTATAACGATGCATCCGTTACTGAGTAATTAGCGAACACAGCTTCATTTTTATATAAATCTTAAAGATTGGCAATTTTATATATGGACATGTCATTTTCATAATTAATCAGATGGACAGATCATTTCCATAAGAGACTGAGGACACAACACATCAGAAACAATATTCTTTTATGTCACGTGAACGTTCCCTCTGATCATAAATGGCATCAAAAGTGTAAAAAAAAGTGATATTTTTTAATTCAAATTTGAATAACATAAGCAGATTTAATGATACACATAAAATCCTTATACAAGTATAATAAGAATCACTTTAAAACATTTACTGAAAAAAATCAGTTTTAATATGATTCTAAATTAGATTTAATTTTCGAAACAAATTCGCAGAAAATATTTTTTCATAATCATTTATCATTTAGTTGAAGAATTATAATAATTTTATTTAATAAATTAACTCCTTTAAGCCATGCAATTCTCTTTAAAAGAGATCTCTATTAGACGCGAAATCTGCGTTAAATATTGATTTCGTGTTTCATAATAATTCTATATTTCCACCTAATATTAAAATAGGATTAATTTTGAAATTAAAAATGTTCGCTTTACAAACATCTATTTAATATTACCTTTGTAAATTTTCAACATTTTATTGCGTTTTTAATCCTTAAATTTAGAAAATGTTCGAATTGTAAACAATTTCTGTCGTACATGAGTTTGCTTTTCTGTAACATTTGCGTTAAAACTTTGCAATAAATTTTACGCCTACATAGATGAAGTGATTTTAATTTCATTTGGGAACAGTAACGCTTTAAAAGATTAGATATATTTCTAAAAATATATTCTAGATTATTGAAAATTTGATGTTCTAAAATTTAAACATTTCTATTGAAACTGCTATTAAAATCGAATATAATTAAGGATTTGATTTGCAACACACTCACAAGTTTAATTATTTCGCAAGTATTAAACTTTTAAAAATATATCTTCAAGCATAATACATTTTGAAATTAGTACTGAAACTTACAGATTTAATTAGATTTCGACCCCCTTAGTCTCAATTGAAGACAAATCTATGTCATCGAATATTTATGTTTGCTTGAGAATCAAATCTGTTATTCTTGGTCCTTTTCCAATATTTCTTATTTTGGATGCAGATCGGTTGAGTTAAAAACGCATGAAGAAATAATTATAAATACATTAATAATTTTAAGTTGAATTTTAACTCATATTATTTGAATTATTGAGGTAGTCAAGATTTTTTTTAATTAATAAACACACAGAATAATTTTAATTTATATTGTGTTTTTAAGAAAAGGAGTTTTAATTCATGTGCCACAACAATCTATCTTTTATTCCTTTTTAGGACTTTCATAACAATTATATCGCTAGAGAAAGTGCTTCATTATATTTAAATGCAAGTTATAAAAAAAAATCAAAATTTCAATTACACAAAAAATTCTGTTGCAGGTGATCTTTTAAAATTAATGTATGTTTGGGAATAAAATAGATTTAATCATTGAAAAAATTTAAAAAAAAGTACGAATACGACATATTTATTCAAAAAAGAAACAATTCTGAAGTGCCTATTTCTACTGCGGTATCCTAATATCAATCGCAATAAATTTGTACTTAATAAAAAACACCAATTAAAGTAATGGTAGTTGCTAAAATTTGCTGATTTAGACACTTAGTATATAACTTATTTTTTCGTTTAAATTTGAACCCTTTACTAAAATTAATCAAACATCTTTGACGTCAATAACAATATGGTAATTTTTACGATTTATAAGTAGCATTCCATAACATTACAAGTACCATTTATCCATTAATTTGCATTTTATTAAAATTTTTTAAACTCAATTTTTATCAGTTACCAAAACTAAATAATTGTAATTCTCGAAAATAATTAGTGACGATATTAATATTTTGATTCTTATCGGGGGTCTGTTTAGAAGAAATTTGGGTCCGTTAACGGACCCTTCACAAAATATCTTTTCATAAAAACGGACCCTTCACAAAATATTTTAACTTAAAAACGGACCCTTCACAAAATNCATATGATGCTCACTACGTGCTCTTGCGCGCCGAAGCCTATCAATTAAAACGTATTAGCGTTTTATGTAATATAGATTAACCATATAATGCTCACTACGTGCTCTTGCGCGCCAAAGCCTATCAATTAAAAATAAAAACTGTTGCCTACGCGAGAAAAGAAATATCATCGGTTTTATTGATACATACGTACGTATTAGCGTTTTATATAATATAGATATGTTTGGGAATAAAATATATTTAATCATTGAAAAATTTAAAAAAAAAGTACGAAAACGAAGTATTTATTCAAAAAAGAAACAATTCTGAAGTTCCTATTTCTACTGCGGTATCTTGATATCAATCGCAATAAATTTGTACTTATTAAAAAACACAAATTAAAGTAAAGGCAGTTGCTAAAATTTGCTGATTTAGACACTTAGTACATAACTTATTTTTTCGTTTCAATTTGAACCTGTTACTAAAATTAATCAAACATCTTTGGCGTTAATAACAATATGGTGATTTTTACGATTTATAAATAGCATTCCATACCATTACAAGTACCATTTATCCATTAATTTGCATTTTATTAAAAATTTTTTTAACTCAATTTTTATCAGTTACCAAAAATAAATAATTGTAATTCTCGAAAATAATTAGTAACGATATTAATATTTTGATTCTTATCAGGGGTCTCTTTAGAAGAAATTTGGGTCCGTTAACGGACCCTTCACAAAATATCTTTTCATAAAAACGGACCCTTCACAAAATGATTTTTCTTTTAATCGGATCCTTCACAAATTTGTTTCTTTTCATTATTATTTTGTTGATCGAATAAACCCTTTCCAGGGCAGAAAACAAGAAAGATGGATGTAAACGAATTAAGTTTTGTCTTCGGCAGACGATTCTTCCATTATTCGTCCGAAATGAATATTCTGCGTTCAGCAGTATAGGCTAAACACGAAATAGTATTTGTATGTTGCATCTCTAATTCAGAAGCAGCAATTGCTGTTTATTTTTGAAAATTTAATTTTTTTATTATAATTTTACAGTGCCGAGCATAATCTTGTATCTATTTACCATTTAACAACTCCTTGAAATTTTTTTTTGCAATAACCGGACCCTATTTGCACAAATTCATAAAAGCGGACCCTGGTTGAAAGAATGTGAGTAATTTTTTCACAATTTCACAAAAAACGGACCTTTCACAAAAGGTCTGGACAGACCCCTGATAACTTATTATTGGTGAACGAAATAATATCAATACTTATTTAGAATGCCATAAAAAATCGACAAACTGTTATCGATACCAGTAAGGTTAAATTAAATGTGATATTAAATATTACCGTTATAAGAGCTGCGGGAATGAAAACCTATTATACAAAGACGCATAAATTAGGTACTTTGATAAGAGATTTTTTACCGCCTTCCAAGACATCTTACAAAATTATGTCATGGCACGTAATATACAACCTTTATTTTTTATTTATTTTCATCCGGTGCGACTTTAAATTATTATAATTACCATAGTCTGATTTGGACGTTCAATTCTCTATAAAGAGATTAACTATACATATAGTATCTTTTAAAATGTGATATTCAGAATTTACCATAACTTTTCCATAGCTCAATGGATAACTTCAATTCTATTTCATTATTCTTGTGGAGTTTCCATTAAGTTAATCGAGACTCGCTTCAAAATTGAAAGTCTTAATAAACGAAGCACGTGACTAAATTTACTTTTTAAAATACGAAATCAGTGACATTAACACCATGCAGTGTGAAATTATTAACGTTGATTTTACTTGTAATAACCTAAAATATGAAACCAAAGATAAATAATTCATAAGAACGTGCGATAAAAATAATTTTTGACTGGTTAGAACTGCAAACTTGGAAATCGTCTTATTATAAAATATTTATCAATCCTCATAGGAAACTACTTCTTTGAGAAGTAGCTCGCAAAACGGTTGTAGACAGTTAGCGCGTGAAAGTTAGGTCGTCTTGTCTTCTAACGTATTTAAACCAAATTTGGTGATGATCGGTCCAGAATTGCTGATTTATGTACGGCACATGTCTGCATACAAACATTTTACTTCTACTTACTCATTCTACTTATTCAGTTCTACCTACTCATTCATACTTACTCATCAGGGGTCTGTTAAGAGGAAATATAGGTCCGTTAACGGTCCCTTCACAAAATATCTTTTCATAAAAACGGACCCTTCACAAAATATTTTAACTTAAAAACGGACCCTNATAAAAACGAACCCTTCACAAAATAATTTATCTTTTAATCGGACCCTTCACAAATTTGTTCATCTTCATTATTGTTTTGTTATTCGAATAAGCACCCCCAGGAAGGGGGGGGGGGGAGAAAGACAGATGTAAACGAACTAAATTTTGTCTTCGTCAGATGCCTCTTCCATTATTCGTCCGAAATGAATATTCTGCGTTCAGCAGTATAGGCTAAATACCAAATATTTATATGTTGCATCGCTAATTTAGTAGCTGCAATTGCTGTTTATTTTTTAAAATTTAATATTTTAATTATAATTTTATAATGTTGAGCATAATCTTGTATGTCTTTACAATTTAAAAACTCCCTGAAGTTGTTTTGCAATAACGGACCCTATTTGCACAAATTCACAAAACCGGACTCTGGTTGAAAGAATGTGACTTAACGTTTATTTTATATTCACAAATTACGAGTAAGTTTTTCACAATTTTAAAAAAACGGATGTTTCACAAAATGTTTGGACAGACCCCTGCTCATTATATTCTACTACTTACTCACACTTCTACTTACTAATTATCTCTCTACTTCAGAGAGAGGGGACAAGATTTGCCTGCACAGATTTATAGCCACGGATCTTCCTCCTTTTTTTTTTAAAAAAAAAAAAAATTAATTTTCTAAAATTATTAAAATTGTATAGTTAAATATCAACCTTATTAATGATGAACTTTTTTCAATTATGCAGTATAATGTTATGATCTTGCTCACATCCCATTTTGGGCCAATCCTTTTTAACTAACAAATAAAATGTGCTCCAGTACCTCAGTAAGAATGCTCCATAAAACAAAATCTCTCTATTTACGCTTTTAACTCCATTTGCGCTTCTGTTTTCATATTTTGTAATCTAGCCATCTTATTATGAAAATATTTTAAGTCATTCTTGAAAGATACCGGCACATGTAAGTTCATTAAAATTCATTACTCGCTTTATAGATTTCATTTTGAGTTTTGTTCTGTTTTTCCTTTGCATTTTATTTTCTACTTTTTGCGTAATATATTTTTAATTGATGTGTTCTATTTTGTTTCACTTTTTTTGAGTGCTCCTCACACTATTGTACTGATATATTTTGCTTTGGCTACATTGCTACAATAATAGAAAGCACTCCTTTTTGCGGATCTAATAGTGTGAGCTGATGAGGAGATTTATTTTCATTATTTTGTTTTTCGGCTTTTTAATATGCATTATTTAAATTTTCTTAAAATACTTTTTGAAAATTTTTTATTTTAATAATTTTCTTTTTTCTCTTTTCATTAATCTATATTATATAAAACGCTAATACGTACGTATGTATGTATCAATAAAACCGATGATATTTCTTTTCTCGCGCTGGCAACAGTTTTAATTTTTAACTGATTGGATCGTAGTGAGCATCATATGGCTAATCTATATTATATAAAACGCTAATACGTTTTAATTGATAGGTAAAACTGGTATGGTTAAAAACT
>NC_092210.1:82935907-82946619 GCF_043381705.1 Parasteatoda tepidariorum
AAAAAAAATTTCAATTTTTCCATAGTTTTTTAATTATTTCAATTTATCTAAATTTTTTCCGATAAATTGATTCTGATTTTCGAATTCTGTTTTCCTTCTTAAGTAATCAGTTTTGCATTTTCTAATTTTAAACGTTTTAAAGTATTGTATTTTCTGCAAAGAGATTACAAGGTTAACCGACAAAAAGAATTTAGTGTTATATAAACAATGATGTTTATATAACAATCACCACCAACAATTGCTTTCAATATGTCGGTCTAAACACTTTGGCATGCGGCCCTTCATTGGTCAATCTGCTGTGCATGTGGCCCTTCACTGAAAAAGGTTGTGCACCCCTAACTTAAATGCAAGTAAACATAAACATCTGTAAATTAATCCTTTCATCTTCGCGCTTTCAATTGCAACTACTGCAAGAAACAAATAAGTAAATATTTAAAAATGAAAGGGAAACATTTCAAAAATATCTCAAACTTTCCAGCTAGAATTTACGGAAATATTTAAATTGAAAAATTGCTTAGATTAATTTTAATAATACAGGTTTGTATTTCATTAAAAAAAAAATTTATACGCTCTTCTTTTTTTAATTTTCAGCTAATATTTCATAAACACTTTCCAGTTAGGAATAATTAAATTCAGTTTAAATTCCTAACCATACACGAAACGAATATATCTGAAAAAATTTGGCGACATTTAATTTAATTTATAATTTTTCTAAAACAAATTAAACTTAAACTACATATTGAACTCAAGAAATAATTTTTCTTGCAGAGTTCTTATTTTCAATGGCTTAGGTTTAGATTTAATAACATCCAGAAAAGATTATTTTTATTTCCTTGAGAAGGCAGAAAAGTTTTTGTTTTGTTAAATTTGGCAATATTTAATTAGTTTGGCTTATTGTTGGGAAACAGTAAATAATTGAATCTTGAGCACACTTAAAGGGGAAACATTTAGAGAGCTTTTGAAGAAATAAAAATGAATTTCTTTTAAGGCATAGTATTTGGTTTCAAAGTGTTTTCTCTAAAAGTTATTTCAAAAGAAACCAAAACAATTTCCTTTTCGTTTCAAAATTTAAAATGATTGTAAGTAAATTGAGATAAGTTGATCTTTTAGATTCCATATGATTGTATTGATTTAGATAATTTAGATCCATATGATGATATTAGAGACGTTTAAAAAATGTGCATTTTTTATGCAGATCAAACGGAAATTTATTTTTATCACTACCGTTGAAAAGCCGATACAAATCGCATTTGCCCCCTAGTAATGTCTAACTTCCTCACCTTGCAATTTTGAAAAAACGCAAAAACTTCCACAAAAAGCCTTGCAGCAAACTCGCTTTCGAGTAGGGCTATATAATGAAACTAATTTACATTTCCGATACGTGAGGAGGAAAACCACGAAATGCCCAATGGCAAGGAGTTTCTAGCTGGGAGTAGCGGACGAGCAGACCAGGATTTTAACCCTGATCACGGCAAGAGATGGACTTATTCCAACTTTGAAAATCAGATGGCAGTTGATACTTGGGTATTTTTTTTTATAACAGAACAGCCAACCCAATTTTTGGGTTTACGACTATTAATGTTCAAATCCGTAGCCTTGTAATTTTGAACCCAATCCAGCAGACAAGGGAACTCCTTGATCAAGTATTGGGGGAAATTTGCCTTCTTGGTGGACTTTTTGATGGAACCAACCCGCATTTGCGTTACATGGTGAGGAGGACCTTTAGAACCTCCCACAGTTAGCCCGATGGCAAAGGGACTCTAACCCATGATCCATCTACCACTGAGGATATTTCACTTCAGCACTGTGATCGGTGCAAGCAGAATAATTATTTAGAAATAAAAAAAATATTTAAGCATATAGACTAACGCAATAAAAATTAGAGTTGATTAGGATAAAGAGTTCTTTCCAACAGATAAAAAAGTTATTTTTATAAATGAGTAATAATTTGGCTTCATAAATATTTGACTTATTGAATAAAGATCATATTTCTGGTATCTTTCTTTGGTTATCTTCTTAGTAAACTTATTATTAAAAGAAGGTGGTAAAAAAATAATTGACTGTTTGTTCTCTATGATTTGATTCCACCAAACTACACTATCATTCTTTACATTAAAATTATTTATACTAGAATAAATTGACTAAATGAAATATCTAGGCGAAGATATATAATGATTCTTATATTTCATACTCTGTCTGAAAATGTGGTATCTGGAGGTATTGTATACGATATCTCCTTCTCGCATATTTCCGATAATGCATGTATGCACAAGAAAAATTAAAAAAGAAAAAAAAAAGATTTTGAAAAGGAAATGAAGTTTGTTTAATATAATGTTATGATAATTTATTATTATAATTAATTATTTAATATAATAACAAGCAAGTTTTAAAAATGTTTTTGTACTCTCTATATAATTAGAGAATGACAGATAGCACGAGTCTTTCAGCATTTAATAACGATGATGCGGGTCTAAAAGAAAGTTTAGTTTCGTGAAAAAGCTGATATCCTCCAGGCTTTTGTGGGAAGTTTTAGTTTAAGAAGGATTTATAATTAAAATTCAATTAGGGAAGAAACTAATATTCATGTGCCATATTCATGTTCATTAATTAAATTAAACTGATTCAAACGGATTCTATTAGATGAAACGGATTCAAAGTAAAACTATTGAAATTGTTATGTAATTATTATTTCTTTATCTGAACAAAAGTATATTTTAAAAAAAAATAATTGTCGTCTTTCTATAAAAAAAACCCCATCTTATTGAATATGAAGAATTTATAATTGGAAAATAAAATTTTTTTGAAATGAACAGTGTAATTAAAAATGTCTAAAATATTTTTGTAACTGTAAAAGATTAAAATGGTAATTAAAAGTTAGAAAATATTATCAAATGTCATGAAGGAGTAAATTATTCCATAATTTGGCCAGATTTCTACGTATTGTCTAAGTTGTACTTCGCATTTAATATATATAATTTTCTTACGTGGCTCCCAAATTTTGGCTGTATTTCTTATCCGCCAGTGGCAACGTTTGCTTTGTTTTGTTTACGTTACTATTTCTCTTACACGGCGAATCGACCAATGATTGCCGCTAAAAATGTCACATGCCAAATCTAGNAGAGTCGTTGAATAGAACTAGTGATCCTTCTACGACTGCTGATTCTTCAACAATTAACGTCGCAGGTTGCGAAGTTTAACTTCTTCCGCGCGGAGGGACTCCACGCACTATTTTTTTTCATACTCTCTATCTAATTAGAGAATGACAGATAGCACGAGTCTTTAACCATTTAATAATGATGATGCGGATCTAAGAGAAAGTTTAGTTTCGTGAAAAAGCTGATATCCTCGAGGCTTTAGTGGAAATTTTAGTTTAAGAAGAATTTATAATTTAAATTCAATTAGGAAAGAAACTAATAATCATGCGCCATATTCATGTTCATAAATTAAATGAAACGGATTCAAACGGATTCTATTAGATGAAACGGATTCAAAGTAAAACTATTGAAATTGTAATGTATTTATTATTTCTTTATCTAAACAGAAGTATATTTTAAAAAAAAAATAATTGTCATCTCCGTTTTGAATATGAAGAATTTATCAATGGAAAATAAAATTTGTTTGAAATAAACAGTGTAATTGAAAATGACTAAAATATTTTTGTAACTGTAAAAGTCTGAAATGGCAATTAAAAGTTAGAAAATATTATCATATGTCATGAGGGAGTAAATGATTTCATAATTTGGCCAGATTGCTACTTATTGTCAAAGTTATACTTCTCATTTCATATATTTTAGGATATAGTTCCTCAGTACTTAACCCGTGAGACACAAGTGCCCTTCCTATAGTATTTTAGTGTCCAAATCATTTTAAGTCCTTTTAAAATAGTAGTTCGATACTAAAAAGTGAAAGTGGTCATTAAATTACTAATTTTGCTGATGATGACTTATAATAGGCTATTGATGTTTAGTGTTTTATTAAGATAAAATCTATACATATCTATTATAAAATAAAGAATGTGTGTCTATGTATGTCTGCAAATTGGATTGAGACTCCGCTGTAGGACAACTAATACGATATTCAACATAAAGCTAAAAGAGTACATTTGAAAACGAATTACGTACCCCGCCTTTTGAATTTTTATTAATAGTTTAATTATAATTCAATTATAATTTTTATATTTGTGTTTTACGTGCGTTTTTTTGTAAATTTTTTAGATATATCTGCACTTTGCGTCCAAAGCAAATACCTTAGAATTTTAGAAATTAGAAATCATCGTAAAGTTCAAATTTTTTATTCAAAAGTACCATTTAGTCCTTTCTTAAAATGATTTTTACTATTTAAAAAAATTAAATAAATAAATTAAATAATTTGAGATAGTAACTTTTTAGCATCTCCGACCCCCCCCCCCCCNCCCCGCAGAATTTTTAAATCATCACACCCATGAATATATCGCAGATGTTAACTTCAAATTTAGATGAACACATATCGTTGACTTTCCCCTTTTAGATGAACCCCCTCCAAAAAATCATATAATTGGACTTTTTTTTATTAATTTTTAAACATATTTAAAATTAAACATTTCCGATCACTTGGGCAACAATTTTTGCCATTAATGGCACATTATGTCTTAGGCGACGCATGGGTAATAAATTACTGTCAACTGCCGCATGAGCTTTCATACGGTGGTATTAAAATATCTTTCATCATATCGTCATTTGCTAGCTTATAGCTCTATTAGACCAAATATGTGTTTTATTGGGAGAACGTTTAATTAAGGAAGAAATTATTTTATAACATAACAGAGGGATCAATATAGCTGATGAGTCTTATCGAGAAACTTAATCTTAGTTTTTTTTATTCGCAGAAACATATTTTTACTCAAGAAGAAAATACTTTTATCGTTTTCGATAATTTTGAAAACAGTGGTCTCTTTAAATATGCTTGCAACATAACGACAACTATTTGATAAATGTTGATGTTTTGTTTACACAAAACCAAAGTTAAACTACTCATTTATAAGAGAAATTTTACATAGGGCTATGGTTTTCCTTTACTNTAGGATATAAAACATATTTTTCAAACTTTAATGAACGTAGAACAAGTATTGCATTGCTTTATATTTTTTGAAATGGCTCATAATAATTTTAAAGAGTAAAACATTGTTTTAGTTGAATATTTTTACTTTATTTAAGTCATGTTATAAGGCATTTTTAGCGCAATTTTCGCATTTTTTAAGGCATTTTTCGCACTTTTTAAGGGCATTTTTTGCACTTTTTAAGGGCATTAATGGGGATTTTTTGGGTCATCAAAATCCGGGCTCTAGTTCTCATTAAAGTTGCTTTCCGTTAGCGTCAAGGCACATCTCGTGATGGCCAGATTGTGTTTTGAATGTGATAATATGAATGTGATAGCCTTTTTTTCTTAAAAACACTGTAGCATGTTTAGCGTCTCCTTATCCTCATATTTTTTCTGTTTCAGATAGTAACGATAATGTATAAAATAAATGAATTTTTTTCTATGTTAAATTTTAATCATTAGCAATGTGTTAACATATTAGAAATAAAAAAAAATAGCTGACTTTTATCTCCCATTAGCCAATAAGCTTCTTTGAATAAAGTATTTTACCTGGGGCATGAGTGACCGCTGTAATTTTTGAATTTATTTATGTGACACTACGGCACAAAAGGTTATAGACGCCTTTTATATAAACTTTAAATGTGTTGGTGGGGAATTAATGACATGTTTTATGAAGCAAAAACAAATTTTGTATTTGTAGTTTTAAACGGTGTCGAATATTTATATCAAGTTATTAGTAGTTTAATAGAAAGCATGTAAAGAATTAAAAAATTCCGCACAAATGCGATTATTATGAAATTTTTTTAATGAATGGATTTATTAAGAAATTATATGTTAATAGATAAACAATAAGTAATAGATTGTATTTATGTCTAATTCGGCATAGCAATGTATTTTATTATTATATTTTAAATCACAGATTTTTAAATCAAAAACAATGATGCAGTTTTATTAGAAAGATATAAGTAGAAAGACAAGCTTACTAATTGTCAACTCAAAAAAGAGGCATAATTATTTATTATTATTTAAAAAATTGAATGAACGCTTTATTTAATCTTCTTCTTAATAAATATAATCATTAATTTTTCTTTAACTCTAATCTTAACATTCAAGCAAAAATCTAATTCTAGTTGTTAATTAGCTATCTACAATGCTTAAAACATTAACATAAAAATATGATAACCGTAACATGGTCACCGCAATGTTGTGACTTCATAAAATAGTCGTTAGTTTCCACCACCATCAAAACATTTTAATAAATGCTGAAGAAAGTAGAAACGTTGTAATAATTTATAGCCCTTAGAAGCAAAATCCTGTATTATTTGGCCTAGATTATCTTTCGATTCTTGGCGAAGCATCTTATGCCATCTAATTATAACTATACTTAATAATTCTAAACCACGTGTCCCCATCGGTCCAGTTAAATTACACTCTTTTGTTTTCTGATTTTTTCGATTCGTCTTTTAAAGCTTTCACTTAATTAGATATACTACCTCATTTTTTTCTGAAAAACAAGCAAACAAACAATTATCTTATTTAATCTGGTGCTCTAAGATGCTCTTTTTTTCAACACTAGAAATAAAAAGAGATTTCCAATACGTGCTATTTTATCTTTATTTACTTTATCATCGCAGTGTTGTTTATGCAATTCATCATCCGCCGATGCTCTGACTAATCTTGCTATGTAATGATAAGATTTAAACTTCATATATTAGATTTCCGGTTTTTAATCTTGAATCTTTAACATACAATCTTCATTAAAAATATCCATCAACAGACACACATTTAAATTAAACAAACATCCTCATGAAATAAATATCCCGATTGTTTCGTATATACTCTATTTGGGTTGAAATTGTTTTTTTTTATTGGAAGTATTCAG
Source organism: Parasteatoda tepidariorum (assembly GCF_043381705.1). Taxonomy (NCBI): domain Eukaryota; kingdom Metazoa; phylum Arthropoda; class Arachnida; order Araneae; family Theridiidae; genus Parasteatoda; species Parasteatoda tepidariorum. Next base: position 82,942,866 of record NC_092210.1, read on the forward strand.
GTTTAGTATTTAACAACGAGAAAATGCTGGAATGAATTATGCTGGATGTATAAGTATCGTACTCAATTCTCAAGATTGCTTCTCAATAATTTTTTATGATAACATATTTATAATGATTTATTCTGTTAATTCAGATTTGACTTCTGTCCATGATCACACACTCTCATTAATTCCTTCATTATATTGTTACAGTGTGTCTGAAATCTTTCTCAACAGAAAAAAAAATCTCTACTTCTAAAAAATTAGTTCCTGAAGAACTAAAAAAATTAGGCCTAAGACTTCATTTTTTGATGGACATAGGAGTTGTCCACATAGGAGTAGTAAATTTGCATCCGTAACCCTATATGAGTGTTGTGATAGGATATTAATTTTTTTTTACCCCATCTTAGAACTTCCTACAATTCTTCAATAAAACGTGGAAATTAAAGTTTACCAAGAAATTTGTCTCTGTTAATCAGATAAAATTTGGTATTTATTTGAAAATTTAAATATAACATGATTCCAAATCACGATCCGATCACTAATAATTTGTTGACATTTTCATTTTTTTAAATGCTTGTTTTTTTATATTAAATGTTTTCTTAATCAAATTTCACATACAATTTAAACTGTTGAATAAAAGCACTTAACTTAGGGGTGCACAACCTTTTTGAGTGAAGGGCCACTTGCACAGCAGGTTGGCTAACGAAGGGCCGCAGATATATTTAGACATGTTACTGACAAATGTTGTAAAGTTTATTTAAACTTAAGCTTTCCATTTTTTTTATCAATAAACTTAGTAATATCAATAACTTAGTAGTGTTCCACTATTAGAATTCATTCAAAAATAAAAAAACTTATACTTTTTTTTTACAAAAAAAAAACTTGCTATTTTTATCATATGAACAATAGATTTATCAAAATAAATAAACATTGAAGAAAAGAAATGTNATAATAATACTAAATACTATCAACTTAAAACTCTTTTATTTACATTGAAAAAAATACATTTTGCAATACCTCAGTTATACGCATAATTCAACTTTCAAGTAACATTAGTGTGACTTCTGTTGTTGCAGATTAGACGACAAATAACTTATATTAGGTTGTAAGATGTTAGTTTAAGCAGGACTGTTAAATTTTTTTTTGCTGGTTATTTATTGTTAGCTTGGTTTTTATGGTTATTAATTGTTTTTTTAGCATTAATTTTTAATTTTTTTATTAATATTGTTTATTATTTTGTTTATTTTTTGTGAATTTTTTATTTAATTGTTACATATTCTTCATAGTGGTGCCATTAGTTCACCATCCCTGTGCTAGGATATTAAATTTTTTTACTCCATCTTTGAACTTCCTACTATTGTTTGAATGACAATTCTTCAGTAAAACGTTGAAATTAAATTTTACCACGAAATTTGACTTTGCTACTCAGATAAAATTTTGTATTTATTTGAAAATTTAAATATAACATGATTCCAAATCACGATCCGATCATGAATAATTTGTTGACATTTTTATTTTTTAAATGCTTGTTTTTTATATTAAATTTTTTCTTAGCCAAATTTCACATACAGTTTAAACTTCTGAATAAAAACACTAAATTGAGTTTTTATTGATTTTTATTCATTTATTTGATGACGTTTTGCCCAAGATTCTAATGTGGAAATTCATATTGGTATTCAAGTATAATATAATCGGTTTCAATTTTGAATTCATGTCTTTGCATTTGTATTAATTACTTAAAGAAAAATTATATCGATAATTGAAATTTTAAATTTTAGAAACAGATTCTTAAATGGCAATTTTATTATAGACTATATAAAACCAATATTATATCGTATAAGTGCTTTGTTAAATTATTTATTTTTATAAATTTTTATAAATAAATACAATTTAAAATTAGCTTTACGATAAGTGTTTATGCTAATAATTGTTGTAAGATAAAAATTGTTACAATAACCAAATGTTTCGTTAATTTAAACGAGGAATATTTAAGTAAATAGATCCACAGAAGTAAGAAGTATCTTAATGCAGCTTAACATGTTTACGAAGAGCATTATAAGGTTTAAGTTATTCCAAAGAGCATTTTTACTCGAACTTACAGTATTACAACGAGACTTAATCTAGATAAATTTATGCTGCCAATTAATATTTAATATTTTTTGTATTAAACATCCCGACATTTCTATGCATTCTAAAGCAGATGGTGACAAATAAAATGAAATTGAACTTGAATTTGAATTCCAAATTTTTCTACCACTAAACTTTTCAATTGTGTTCTTATCTTTAAATATCTCTTAGTTTATTAAAATTTCTGAGGTTTATTCTCATTGCTGTAGAAGTTATAAAGCCAGCATTTCTTTTCAACTGCTCTGAAAGTTTTAAAAATCCAATTTAATTCCTTTGAAGCTTTCATTCTTTTACAAAGCAATTGTGACATAACAGAAAATACAACGTAATACTTTACTTAGATTCCACAAAGAACTATACGAAACAAAAACAAATATATGTTTTATTTCAAATAATACCTCCTAGAACGCTCACATCTCTGCCGTGTAGCTTAAAGAAATACGCTATTGATTGTATTTTTGTGTCAAGAGACTAAAAATTTCATTTCGGGGATGAAAACTATCGTTATGTTTTGCTTTTATTTTTTTTCTTATTTTGATTGGAGTTTTTCTATATATTGGGACAACAAATACATGTAATTGCCCTTGATGATTATTTGGATAGCAGAATGTAAGTCTTATTAATTTTCATGAAAGAATTTTTATTACTAAATACCTTTTATATTAAATAATGCCATATGTTTAGATAATTTAAATTTATTTGATAATATTGCGTATGAAAAATTATCCAATCATAATCTTAAATAAAAATTTGTTAAATGAAAGTCAGCTTAAATGTGTTGAATAAATACAGTATAACAAAAACTCAGTCTAACTTAGAAAAGCGCTAAGCCCAAAATTTGTCTTCACATAAATTTATAAAAATTAGATAATTAAACTTAAATCAAAATTAAAAGAAAGCAAACAAATCGAATTAGTACAAAAGAAATATGCATGCAATACAGGACTTCTTCCCTGCGAGTATTCAGCGGGATGATCCAGGTTGGCCCCTGAAGAAAACCTGTATTGTATTCATGTTACTTTTGTTCTAATTCAACTTAGTTTCATATTTTAATTTAATTTTAATTGTCTAATTACTTCGTACATTTCTATCAAGTACTATCGAACAATATTTTTTTTATAGCAGATTTAGTTTCGAGCTTATTAAAAGGTAGGATTGTTAAGCAAAAATATGATATAAATAATAAGAAAACTGTCATATGTTTGCTAAGTTTAACTTTGAAGAAACGTATCCATGTTTCGAAAATTGAATGAACACCACATTTGAAAAAGAGTTGAAGATTAAAATCTGTACTTGATTAAAGTTGACCAAACTGTTTTGAGTATGGTTTGATAGTTACGGGGAGTGGTGCAAAAGCTGGGTGATTATCATCACCATATGTTTTCCGATGTAGATAATGGTAGTGAAGTGTAAGCATGAGTCAGTATTATCGTCACATTTTAATTTTATTTTAATTGTTTTTTATTATTTTCCTATTGGCTGCAAAATATAAAACAATAGTTTTATCCACTAGTTCATAATCAATTCCCTAGGCATAGGTATATACATTCATGGAAAATTCCAAGAATATACAAAAATATACAATATACAATTATATATATATATATATGTATGTATATTATTTTTATTTTTTGAGACAGAGTCT
>NC_092210.1:82947615-82974692 GCF_043381705.1 Parasteatoda tepidariorum
AATTTTTAGTAAATAATTCTAACCACGGATTTGCCCGAAATGGATTTGCACATGGAAAAATTATACAAATTAACAAAGAAATTATTTAGTAAATAATTTTGGCAATGGATTTATCTGAAATGGATTTGCACGTGGGAAAATTATAAAAATTAACAAAAAAAAAATGTTTAGTAAATATATCCACAATAATATACGATTAATTCAATGATTTTATATAAAATTTTATTACTTCAGTTGGGTATCCATTGTTTTTTTATCAAATTTTGAAAGAGTTTATCGATTTGTTTTTTGGATAAATAAATATTACTAGATATTCTTTTAATTCTGTTCATTTCATTAAAAGTGGTATTTAAATAGACGCTCCTAGAAACATTAGAATTCTAATGTTTCTACAACGGAAAAATGTTATTTTTCTCAAAATTGTCTTGAACGTTGTTTGGTAATTTAAACTTTTAATGTAAAGCCATCGGAAGAACAAAAAATTTTAATAAATAAAAAAAGCAATTTAAATAAATTTAGCTTCATTAATTATGTCATAATTTCGTAGAGTTGTTCAGTACTGATTTATAGATTTTTTTTCATTCCCCCCTCATGAAAAAGGGTATTCAGCTTGTTTCATGTATTTTAAATCTTCACCCATTTATTCAGTGAAATGCCGTACAGCTGACTGAAAACCAACCAACGAATCTCCTTCAAAGTAGATTGCAATGTTGACTTCTGTCATTCAGATATTTAGATATTTGTTAATCGCTATTAATTCGAATTCAATGAATTATTCAGACCGATCTTAACTAGGTGGGGTGGAGAGGTGCATCATGATGGAAATACCCTGTTAAAAAAAAACCTGAATTATCAGGTGGTTCTACGACTGATTATAACGGAAATTTTCCATAATTCTTCAAAATATAATTTTTCCATTAAGGAAATGAAAATATCACATGAACCAACAACTTCGGAATACGAGAACAGAAATTTCTGTAAAGATTTGGGAAATCTTTTAAATGAAACATTTTAAAACTTTTTCTGTTCGTTTAAAAATTTTTTGTTTTGTTTTTGTTTTGGATTAAGTTATCTGAATTGAATACTTCATCTATATAGTTGAGATACTAATTTCTTTTATTGAAATATCTAAAATAAAAAATACAAACGAGCAAACTGTAATGAATTTGTTAAAAATCGAACGAAGTTCAAAGTAATTTGAACATAGATTCAGCTGGAAAATAGATTTTTAAACGGAGCTGTGTGTCTATTAAACGTGTATATTTACAAAAAGATAGACTGGTTGGCTAAGTGCTGGGAAGTCCAATTTTAAACTTTGAGGACATTCGCATATTTCAACAATCAAAGAACAGTTTGGTACTTTCATATAGGCTTTCTTTAAAAAAACTCCACTCAGCACAGAAACAAGAATAATTCATATAGGCTTTCTTTAAAAAAAACTCCACTCAGCACAGAAACAAGAATAATTCAATCAAAGAGCTGTAAGCAAGCTCCATTTATTGTTTTTCTCTAAACAGTCATTCAACGGAGTAAGGCATTTTACCTCCTATTTTTGAATTGAATCAGTCCAATTCTGAGGGCGTGGACTTAGGTAAAAGTTGTGATGCTCTTTCTTTGCATGGATATACAAGTCTCATTTATTTTCATAAAAATGTTCAGTAAATATAAAAGCTTGCAATGACAGTCATCATCATTAGAAGTATTGAGAAATGACAAAAAATTACATTTAACATTACATTAACTACAATAAACAATTTACAATACATTACATTAATTACCATTAATGATTTTATTCATTCAATTTACTATTATTTTCGAAAGTCTAAACTTCTCTTAAATTTTGCTTCCGTTCACAGTCTGAATAGCCTTCTTTTAAAGCGTAAAAATTTACTGAAAGTTGCTGAAAAGTTATTAATTCAATGAGTTCTTTAAAATACTTCTGAAATCAAATTACTATTATAAATCGAATTTTATTGTATTTAAAACAGATTAGCTGTTAAAAAGTTGTGATAATTATGAATCTCTTGCGTCTTTTCTGCAGTATGCAAGTAAATTATGAATTTATATATTAATTTTATGAATCTACAACTATATGTGTGTAAAAATTTATAAGATATTAATTAATGAATGTTAATTTTAAATATATTTAATAACCTTAAGAAACTGCACACCTGGATAACGTTTTAAAAGTAAATAGAAAAATATGATTCAAATAAATAATATAATCTTTATTATTAATTATTAAACTCATTTTTATTCGGGTCGTATTAAAAACTTCTTCATTTTGAATACACCAAGCAAATTTCAAAAGCGGCAATTTTCACTGAACAACTTTTCTTTCTTTCACGCTATAAGCTACGCTATTTTTACTTGTTTACCATTTAAAAAAAAGAGATTTTTTTCCATTAACTTTTTACTCTGTAAATGATGAAATAATTGTGATTTGTTTTATTACATTAATTACGTTAAAAAATAATTAACTTTTAAGTTACATCGTAAGAATAAATGTCCAGAAAATATTTAACGCAGTTCCAAGCATATAAATAGTGTTTTCAGCTAAAACAATGAGTAGTTGATTATTTTGATATTAACTAATTTGCAAAAACTATCTTCAAAGTTTACATTTTTCATTTTTAACTGAGCATGTATAATGCTTTTTTTTGTTTTTAATCTAATAACTTGAATTTTTTTCAATTTCTAAAACTTTTAATTAAAATTTTTCCTCATGATACCCAATTTAGTCAAAAGATTAAGAAATGAATGAATTTTGATGTTTGAGCTTATAAATATATGCAAGACCTTACACACGCAGATGTAAACACTAAAGTTTTAAAAAAAATAAATTAAAATGCAATATTAATTTGAAAGCTTAATAGGCTGTTAAAGTTTAACTTCATTTAATTTATTCTGCAATAAAAAATTCTAAATGCGATGGAAAGTAAAAGAAAAAAATTACAAAAAAGACGCATAATTTCCTACATGGATTATAAATACTTTAATAAATGTTTTTCAACGAAAGTTTCGGTTTCAAATTTCCTTTAAATCTTTTTTTTACATCATTTTGTTTGTGTCTAAAAGTGTACAGTGAGGAGCAATTAGTGATTTTTGACTCGTGGATAATTATGGTAATATTTTAAAGTTTATGAACTTAAAGATATAAGCACCAAAAAAAATATTCTCAATGTTCTTACAGCCGCATAAAAAAGATAAATTTTCACTGTATTTTTTTAAAAAGAAATAAATAATTTTTTTCTTTTTACAAGAATTAACTGCGAACAAAAATAACGCTTTGAAAATTTTTATAATTAAAGCGTCTTGATAAAATTAACTGATTTGAAATGTAATTAAAAATTCTTTTTATCATATCATTGCAAAAAATTTGAATAGGAATTTATTTCATATCCTTAGATTTTTTTGCTAATTACTAAGAATGGAAAAAAATATTCGCAGTATCATTTTCTTTTGAGTGGTCTGTTAAAAATCGGAAAGGCTGGTAGTAATATGAGCAATATTGTGGCTGAAGAGTTTCCATTTATTGGTTGTTATCTGTTTATAAATCATATGTTTGAAAAATAACTGCAATTCGAATACCTTAGCAAGTAATTCGAATATGAGCATGCAACTCGAATACCTTAGCAACTTTGATCTGTGAAGCAAATAAAATACAGGTACTTCATTATTTCTATTTGTGTTACACATAATATCCACTAGAAGAACGTGATGGTGTAATTTTATGCTCATGTAATTTTTTAGTTGGGCAATGCTACCTTTTGATCCATAGGAAAATTGGGGTTAATTCAACTCCATTCTTCCCAGAATGTCAAAACGACTTTAATGCGAAATTGACTCGTGTGATGAGAATTGGAATTGATGTAAGTTCTCTGAGCATGCAAGTAAGAGACTTGGTGGTTGAGAAGTATCTCGGGGGAAAAAAACAACAAGCATTTGCTGACAAAAATTTTAAGCCTCTATCTTTTATTTTATAACCGTCGTTAAATGGCCGTCCCAACTTTATCGGTTTACGACTATTAATGTTCAAATTCGTAGCCTTGTAATTTTGAACCCAATCCAGAAGACAAGGGAACTCCTGGCTCAAATATTGGGGGAGAAATTTGCCTTCGCCTATATTTGCTAAATCAATTATTGATAAAAGGAAAAATTATGTGAAAGGGAAAATCAATAGAAAGAGTGTTTTTTTTTCGCAAAAAATTATATTTCTGCATTAATTCCAGCATTTAAAAGTATTTAATGTTCTGCAAATATACTAATTTTTTTACATAAAAATTTAGTACTAGAACACTACCGTTTATTTAAAAATTATCATATTGGCCGTCAACTTGACTAAATGGATCATGGTATATTACAATGAAGTCATTTAATAAAATTTAAGTCATATTATTGAAAAATTTTTGTTCTTCTTTAGGCAACTATTTTCATAATTTTAGGCNAATCTAATATATATAATTCTCTTACGTGGCTCCCAAATTTTGGCTGTATTTCTTTTCCGCCGGTGGCAACGTTTGCTTTGTTTTGTTTACGTTACTATTTTTCTTACACGGCGACAAAAAAAAGCCTCATTACAACTCCCCGAATGGAATAGAAAATCGACCAATGATTGCCGCTAAAAATGTCACATGCCAAATCTAGCTAGCTCAACATATAGCGCTTTTAAAAACGGAAACTGAAATAACCAGAAAGCATCAGCTGCGGAAATTAAGCTAGGCAGAAGTCAGTAGTCTTTGTCGATAGATCTCTATTTTAGTATTTTGTCGAAAGCGCTTTTTTTCACTAATTTATATATTACGAATTTATTTGACGATTTTTGATTTATATCACGAATTTATTTGTTTTATTATTGTTATTAGTTATTCATTGAAAAATGAGTCTCAGACGTGCTGTTACGTTTTAAGATTTTATACTATAGCACATTTCTAATAGGTTTAACGAATTACATGCCATTTATTTGAATTCAAATTTATTTTAATGACTTAGTATTTACTAAAAAGATGCAATTTTTTTTTTAAAAAAAGTTTTTTTATGGATTTGAATGATTGCAAATGCACAAAATTCTAAGAATTCAAAACAATGTACCTAAGTTAGTAGCGGGCGAAGCGAGCTAGGTTTGCGAAGCAAACCATATAATATTGCGTAGCAATTTTCGGGGGTTGGCGAGCGTTAGCGAGCAGGGGGGCGCAGACCACTAGTTTTAAATAATTTAATATTAAAAAGAGCACATTTTAAAAGCATAATTATAAGCAAATTAAACACGTGTGGTTCTAGATAACTACAAGAATAATAGCTGGATTCTAGAAGTACTCTTTCGGTTCTAAAGCCCTCACATGCCATCCGCGTTGATCATTGGCGTTACTAGGCATAGCGAATAATAAATAATTAGATATTAAAAAAGCATGGAGAAAGCTTTTTTAATTCAATATAACTTTGAGATATCAAATATCACTTATATAATCTTTCAAATGTTTGAAAAAATAGAAGCAGAATCGTTTACAGTTTCATTTAACAACGGGTAATGATAAACCAAAAGAAAATTCTACTTTTCAAATGATTTCCTCAAACTATCAAATTGAACATTTTGAATAATTTTTAGAATCATGGGTTGAAATTGAGCCGATGTCCAAAGTTCTGAAGCCAAACTCAAACGTTTTTGGAATTATGTGAGACCACACAGATAGAAATACGAACTCAAGAGGCTTCAAATATGTTTTTAAGGAAAAAAAGATTGTAATTTCGACGCAATTCTTTTTTATATATTTACTAAAATTTAATTTAAAATAAAAATCTACAAAGTAAATGCATTTCTCCCCTAAAATACAAAGTATTATTTATTTTGTATACATTACAATATATAAGAAATTTAGTTGACAAACCAATAACCTATATCCCTTTACCATTACCAAATGAGCGAAAAAAAATAATGTAGTCAAAATATAAGAAAATATCATTTTTACTTTAATTATGTGAAAGCAAAATTAAAATTTTAAAGCCAATTTTCCTGGAAATTGCAGGTATCCCTAGCGTTTTTATTTTCTAGAATACAAGTTGTGAAAGACGATGAGTAAATTATTATCGCTACTTTGTCTTAAATTTTAAAGGCAAATGTCTTAATTGGACGAGTCTTAACTTCAATCGAGAGATCATAAGATTTGGGTTTTTGATTTCACTATTAAATATTGATTTACAGCACCTTACTAAAATTTAATATAAGTCATGCGTTCAATAAACAACGAAATTGTTTCAACAAATATCGTAAAAGAAGTAAAGCAATGTGTAATTTTCCTTAAAAGTACAGTGTGCAAAAAAAAAAGAAAAAAGGATCACCGTGTTTAATTACGTTTTTGATCTTATGATCGGATTTTCAACTAATAATACTCAATTTTAAGAGCCTAAGAGGGACATATTTGAAACGTACAAAACATACGGAACAAACATAATTAAATCTGACACAAAAGCGTGCTTTCGGAAATCCTTTTTAAACGATTTTTTAGACGCTATATTTGTAAACATATTACGAAATTTTATTGTATTGTATTATAACCTGAGGTAAATTTTTGGTACATATAATATAAAGAGAATAACTTTTTGAGTTATTCAAATAAAATTTAATTGGACGTCATGGTAAATATGTGTTACTTTTTAAAAGCAATGTATAAAATGAAGGGTCATATCCCATGCTCGGCAACCTTCGGAATTTTTTTCACAGTTTCTTTCGGATTGCTTTATAATACGAGCCTGCTTAGCTTTCGTATTTGATCATTTTGAATTTTAGTCTACTTGTTGCTTATGCTGATACTTTTCTAGAAAATGAAGTTCCATAAATATAGAACATATGAATACTGTGAAACTTTCGATTTTTATATATTTCGAAACCAATGCATTGCGGCTGTTCTAAAAAAACATTTCCGCAGTACCTTATTTACATACTACCAGAATACCTTTTCTCGGTATGGGGTGAAAAAAAAATGAAAACAATTAATAAATCATCAATACTGAATAGCACTACGAAATCGTGAACAAAACTCAAAGACCAATATAATTAACAAATCAAAAATGATTACATGTTTACTTATATATTATTATTTATTAATTTATTATTTATTTATTATTATTTATTTATCCTTATCGATGGCTTAGCGTTATCAGATTAAACAAAGCATGCTTAATCTGTTCGTCCCATCAAAATAAAGCTTCATTATATTCAGTATCAATAATCATGATGCTCCAGCTCGTTTGATTAGCAATGTGTTTTTATACAAATAATGAGTCTTTTTTTCAAACTGAAAACCTAGAAATATGCAGCATTTGCATCCTCTAAAATATTTTTTTTAAAATTTATGTTTATTCGATTTGTATATATCAGCAAATTATCTCTTGTTAGCATTTTTTTTACCATTATTTTTTGCCATGTTAAACACACTTCAATTAAACATATGAAACGATAATTCTTTTGTAATTAAAAAATTTGTAAGACAACAAAATAATTGGGAAATAAAATAATTAGAAAAGAAAGGGAAAATGAATAATAATAGGACAAGAAATTATTAGAAATATTTAGATAACGAAATAAATTATATGACTACTATCAACAGTCTATTACCAACATCTTAAGTAAACCGCACCAGAATTCATAATGAACATATTTCAAGATCTATTATCATTCTATTTCGTAAATATAGCCCCCTGAAGTCTAAAAATTATCAAGTAAGTATTAAAATGCTATGTTCTGAAGAATTATCTTGTAGTTAGGACATTTCTTCAGACCATGGCAGACTTTTTTTATTGAACATTCTTTTCGGTTTTGAATTTTTACAAAAAGGTCGAATAATAAGAAGTATAATTTTGAAAACCAGTATTTCAGATAAATCTTTATTTCAAGGAATAGAAAAAAGTCAAGTATAAATATATAAAAGTTTAAATACTATAATGTGAAAATAATAATACAATAAATATAACCTTTGGTGTTTATTACTGGAGTTCTCTGTTGTTTTTTTTAAATCAAAAATTTATTTACAGAAAACAGTTTTTTTGACGAAATATTTTCTTAATATTAAGTTTAAAAATTTTGATGAATGATTTTTAGTTTTGAAGAAAAGCAATACTTTCCGCTCAGAAAAACAAAACCATACGGTCTTAAAGATACATAAAAAATAGTTGGCATCGTCACTTATGTACAAAAATAAGTTGCTTGATGTGAAAATAAATTATTAGTTTTCAATATCTTTTTTTTCCTCTTTTGCAAAAAAATTTATTTTCTTTTTTTTATTATAGAAATTATATACTGTATTTCCTTTTTTTCTCTTATCACACTCTTTTTTTTTTTTTCCCTTTTTGCTTTTCTTTTACTTTTTTTTAATTCTTGTATATTTTCTTTTTTCTTCCTTTTTCTTTTTTTTTTACTGTTTTTTTAATTCTTGTATATTTTCTTTTTTTAAGCTCTTGAACATCATTTGTGTAATCATCAAGTTGATTTCGATTCAAAAATCAGTATAACCTAATGCATGATTTAACATTTTTTTCTATCTCGTATATATAATAAGTACACCGCTGCAGAAAGAAATATAAAAATTTTAAATATGTGATTCGGCTAGACTGTTAATCACTTGTGATAAAATATTAAATGTATTTTTTTATTTGTAGATAACAAATAAGTATTGCACATATGCTAGCAGATAACATTTTATTAAGAAATATTTTTTGCAAGAAAATCCTAAATTCAAAAATTGAACGTAATTTTCTTTTCAAAATATCTCCAGACATATATGCCGTTTTCTTTTTACTGCTTCTTGCAAAAAAATATTAAACCTTCCTAAGAAGTATAAAACGTTCGGGAAAGGATCTTAAACTTCTTCTTTTTCAAGACTTACACTCTATTATTGTTTGACAGTGGGTAAAGAAGATTCATTTTCCATTTTTCGCCTCGGGAAATTTAAATCATAACTTCAATACAAAATTTAACTGGAGTGAAAAAAAGAGTTTCACTGTCTGAAGATATTTTGAATTTTCTTTATACAGAGAGCTGAAACTATACAATGAAATGTTATTTTTAAAAGGTTTCTTCTGAAGCGAGAAAACTCATTAGTAACAAAATAAAGAAAGTTTACTTTTCTAAAAGAAAAGAGGTTTTTAATGGTGCAAGATATTTAGATTTAGATAAAGTTTTTCACAGTGACAATGCAATTCTTATAAAATTATGTTTAATAATTTTTTGCTATGATAAAAAAAATATTCATTGATCGTTTTAAAATAAATACTTAAATTGTTTATTTGATACCGCTTTTAGATTTATAATTTTTTTCAAGAATAAGAATGAAAATATATTATTTCAATGTTTATTAAAAGAAATGTGGACTTTTTAAGTATATGTTTCTATACTTGGATTCAATAAACGGATAAAATTTAAAATAAAGTCCAATTTTTTTCTCATTTTTATCTGAATTTAAATTTTTACTCTTTTTCAATTCATTGATATAATGATGTGATTATTTTCAATTATTTTGTTGTCAGACGCAAAGGAAAAGAATTTTTTATAGCTTTAGTAAAGCTGACTGAAAAAAAGGGAACATAATTCTACAGAGAAAGGGGATATAATTCTATCATTGGAAAGAAGATTAAACATTAAGGAAAGGCAAATAAAAAAATGCATATAAAAAGTAATGCTTTTATGATTAATGGCAGGAAGAAATTAATCTAATTCTTTTATGCAATATATCAAAACATGAAACATTTTTTTAGTGAGTTAAGTTGAAATGTTATTTTAATTCTATTTGTTATATTAAAAGATTTGAGGATTTAGAACTTACTCTAATTAAGTTATATTTTCCCAGCAAAATAGTTATGAAACTAAATTAGAGCAATTCTATGAAATTTTATTTAATAACTTTTTTATTTATTTTATTAATTTATTAACTTTATTTATCCAGAACTTAAATTCACGTTCAGACTCATTTTTAAATAAATTTTCCAATATTTTCTTAAACAAATAACTTTCAATTATATTATTATCAGTTATTAATGTTTTGGCATTCCTTTTACTTTTATTAGCCAGGGGTCTGTTTAAAAGAAATTTGGGTCCGTTTACGCACACATCACAAAATATCTTATAAAAACGGACCCTTCACAAAATATTTTGACTTAAAAACGGACCCTTCTCAAAATAATTTATCTTTTAATCCAGGGTTGGCAGGTTTTGGACATGTGACAGTTTTTGACAGTTTAAACCATGGTTTAAACCGTCACGTCAAAAACCTCACTGTCAAAAATGTCGAAAATGTCAAAAACCTATATTTATATGTGAAATTTAATTAATACATAAAATTTATATATTTTTTATAAAGGATAGTGTTTCTAAATATGTTCTAGAAAAAATAAATTTAAAATTTTGAAGAAACACTTATATTTTGAATAGTAACCAAAATCTTGTACTTTTGAAAGCTCACATCTTTTGTAATATTATGTATTCATTTTCATGTGTTATTGAAAATCTGCAGTGATATTATNNNNACGAACTAAATTTTGTCTTCGGCAGACGCTTCTTCCTTTATTCGTCCGAAATGAATATTCTGCGTTCAGCAGTATAGGCTAAATACCAAATATTTATGTGTTGCACCGCTAATTTAGTTGCTGCAATTGCTGTTTATTTTTTAAAATTTAATTTTTTTAATTATAATTTTACAGTGTTGAGTATAATCTTGTATGTCTTTACTATTTAAAAACTCTTTAAAAAAGTTTTTGTTGCAATAACGGACCCTATTCGCACTAATTCACAAAAGCGGACCCTGGTTGAAAGAATGTGACTTAACGCTTATTTTATATTCACAAATTACGAGTAATTTTTTCACAATTTTACAAAAACGGACCCTTCACCAAATGTCTGGACAGACCCCTGTTAACATATTTTCTCTGTACTGAATATCTCGTATACTGTGAACTATTTATGTGATTCAAACCGTTTTTTGAATCGTCCAGTTTTATATATTATACATTAATACATTACATCATACATGCATATTATATATTAATAATATTATGCCTGAATAATTTTTGAATCTGACACACACAAAAATAAAATCTACCCGCCAGGAAAAAAAAATTAACATTTTCCTACTAGTACGTGGTAAAAGTTTGTGCACCGCTACACACATTGAGTATAAGCGGACAGAAGTTAATAAAACATCCCTCCAACTATAACTACATAAAAATACAGAGATAAGAATTTTATGAATAAACCTTCATAGCTACATGTTTTATTCATTCTATTTCCTAAACTATGTATTCCATCGGTTCGAGTTTGGTTTTATTCTATTTAGTGTGCCAAGTACTTGCTGTGAAAAATATCTTACTTGTCTCGTTAGGAACCAGACAGAATTTTGAAAGTCTAAATAAATACGAATAATTTTTATATATAAAGATCATTGAATGCTAGAATAAAATCACTGTAAAAACACATTTGTGGTTAAAGGTGTTGATAAAATAATTATAATATTAATAAACACTTATAATTCGGGTCCAATCGACTCAAATTTGGTTTTAAGCGAATAGTGTCAAAGATTGGAAACAATACCCTGTCACATTGGAAACAATACCCTTTTTGTTAAAATATCAGTATCATAATTTCTCCTCCTTTTTCTTCCATTACAACGTTTGACCAAAACCTGAACTAAGAGGCTGTGCAACTTTTTAAAACTTACAATGAAGAGGATAATAAAAAAAAATAGGCTAGAAAGATTTTTATTTTTATGGATGTCTGTGTATTGATAATTTTTATGTAATCTTCATCGAACAACTAAGTGTTTATTTTGGATAACTTTTATTTTAAAAAGTGATTAAATTCAATGTCTATAATGATAGGGATTACATCTTTTCTTTATTATATGTAGATTTATTTTCACACAAGAGAATGATTGAGAAAAACACCCTTGTTTTTTATTAAATATAAAAATGAATAAATCTCACATAGAAAAAAAATTGCATAAATTGCCATACTTATATGGTAACGACATTTCTCGCGAAAGAAACCATACTTCTGATAGTTAAACGGAAGTAAAAAGAAATTAAACCATTCGTTTGGTAATTTTACTGTTCGCTATGATAACGGTTTATATAAAGTTTAAAGTTAAAAGTTGTAACCAAAGGTTTTTAAAATAATATTTATAAAATTACAATAGTTGCTAGGTGGAAAAGTAAATTTTTAATGGTATATCATTAACAATATATTTATTATCAAATTTTATGCCTTCATTTCCGTATGAAGTAATGCTAAACTATTTTCACTTATTTTATAATGTAATTTTTCTACTACTGGTTAGTCTATACTGCATTTAATGCTTAAAACCAATAAGAAATAGATTTGCATGATAGATTAACTTCAAAATTTAATATCACTAAGTTCAAAAGGCGTCATAATAAAAAGACTGCTCCCACGGCATTTCGAACTTTCTTTTTATTTCAAACAACCTTTCTTGCAGCCATATTGTAGAAGATCAATACATTCTTGCGAATCTTCTGGAAGGATTTTCCAAGATATTTCCTATGCATCTTTAACTTTCTTTTATTGAGCGTAACCATCTAGGGACTGGAGCACGGGTCTTGGGACCATCAGTAGGCACCTTGTTAGACAGCCCTTTTTGTAGGCTGAAGGTTAACACAGTGGTTCTACTTTTCTTTGTAAATAGGTGTCATTGCACCATTGTCACATTTATCATTGCTTGCACACTCATGTAACAGAACAGTAAGCCTCTCAAATGGTTTGAACTTAGCTTGCACACTCGTCTGAGTAGATCTATATGGCAATGCATAAAAAGTAACAGTGATATTTTGGCATGCATTACAAATGTCCCATACAGCCCTTTTACCCCTCTTCTAAGAAAGATACTTTTCTTAACTCCATAAGAAAATCAGAAATTGTTTTATAACAGTTCCTTCTTGAACACGTTTATTATCTACAGGACACCTAATAACTTCAGGCTTGTCTTCCTTCAGTAAAAAGAAAATGCGAAAACAACGATGGAATATATGCATGCAGGCACATCTTGCTATGCTGAACAGGTTCAACGTGAATATCTTTTAACGCCAACTACTTTTTGATTTCTCGCCAGATACTTTACGATTAAAATGTAAGTACAGTCGAACTCGTTTATAACGAGCACAAAGGGACCGTAACATGTACTCGTTAAATCCGAGTGCTCGTAATAAACGGGTCCTTAAGACAGGCGTGCAACCAGAAGAGGGGTGGGGTTTGGAAGGTCAAATTATTGAGTTTACATAAAATTTAATTAATACNTTCTGCGTGACTCCGGAATGAGCACGGATAATCCGCAAACCGGATAATCCCCGCACGGATAATCGAGAGTGTATTGTACTTACAATGAAGAGGAATTAAAAAAAAATTAGGCTAAAAAGATTTTTATTTTAATGGATGTCTGGGTTTGGATAATTTTTATGTAATCTTCATTGAATAACTAAGTGTTTATCTTGGATAACTTTTATTTTAAAAAGTGATTAAATTCAATGTCTATAATGATAGGGATTACATATTTTCTTTATTATATGTAGATTTATTTTGACGCAAGAGAATGATTGAGAAAAACACCCTTGTTTTTTATTAAATATAAAAATGAATAAATCTCACTTTGAAAAAAATTTTCATAAATTGCCATACTTATATGGTAACGACATTTCTCGCGAAGGAAACCATACTTCTGATAGTTGAACGGAAGTAAAAAGAAATTAAACCATTCGTTTGGTAATTTTACTGTTCGCTACGATAACGGTTTATATAAAGTTTAAAGTTGTAACCAAAGGTTTTTAAAGTAATATTAATAAAATTTCAATAGTTGCTAAGTGGAAAAGTAAATTTTATCAAATAAATGGTTGTTACGCCATACTGTAAGGTATCAGAATGAAATTGCCAAACTCATCACAAAACTGTCGCTTATTTTACCACTTAATTACTAAATTTAACTTTTTGATGTATCTGCCTCTTACTAAATAGAACAGTAAAAATCTGTTTACACTTCTATGGTTTATTTTAAAAGGTGGTTTGATGAAATGATTTATAGAAGTAAGATGACTGCTAATTATTTCTTATTCTAACATAATTTCAAATTATAAAAATGGGTAAAGAGACATGAATTACGGATTCAGATGTAAGATTAAAATGCTTAAAAATATTAATTTCAGATATATTAACTATTGTGATCGCTTTAATTATCTTTCATGGGGATAGTGGGATTTATTTATGTATTTACATGCATATGCGGGCTTCTTTGTAAATACAAAGAACGGTCGAAAACTCTTTTCAGTTTGAGACACAGGTAGCGCACTTTTATGAAAGACAACAAGAATATACATTCTGTGTTATAGCGGGATACGAATGAATTACATCTGAGCTTCAGAGCAATTATCGGGACATCAGTACTACACGGTGAGGTACAAGCAAAACAACTATATAATATTGGGTCCTTGGCGAACAAAGAGCAAGATTGGGTCCTTCAATGCCGTGGTGTATTGTCCTTCCACCTTACGCTATGAAGCGTAGAGGTAGCGGGTTCAATATCTTTGTGCTGTTTTTCTCATTTTTGTAAATAGGCAGGTACTTAATTTACGCTTCACTAGAGCTGCGGAACCGTCAATTGGCGACGGTCTGAGGAAAATCTCTGAAGATGATCTGAAGATATCCCATCACAATTTTTATCCTCCGCAGAAAGGATGGTACCCCTGGTTTGGTAGCTCGACGAGATGTGTGCGAAGTCGAGCACTTTACGGTGGAACAATTTAACGAGGTCCAATCCACCCTCAAAACTTACACAAGCTGATCAAAGTGGTCACCCACCCGCTTACTGACCGCAGCCAGTGATACTTGACTTAATCGATCTACTGGAAACAGTGTTTCTTCGATCAGTCCACAGCGGGACTGTCATTTTTGAGCCATCTGTTCTGTAATTTGAAATGAGGAAAGCCATTCTTTGTATAAAGCGCACGAGCACTTGTATGTATTTAAACCTCTAAACCAAATTTTTTTTTTATCTATTGTTACACATCAATGGTTATGCTTTGATTCAAACCCGCTATCTTCATTTTAAAAAGCTTTTGTCAGAAAGACGCGAAGAATTGCTGTGACAAATAAGTATTATCCGTGTTCCAAAGCCCCATTCGTAAAAAATACATAAAATAAATGTATTCACATTCAATACATGAAAAGCAAGACACTTTTTAAATAAAACGTTAAAAAGTATGCAGGTAAAATTCTCAATAAACTCAACAAAGAACAACATATCTTACCAAAAACCGTTTAAAACTAGAGTAGAAAACTTTTCAAATCGCATTTTGATTTCTTAAATCAAATCTGTTTGAGTAAGAGGCAATAAGTGGACATTTATAAAAAGAAAATGATCATTTAGTCATCTTTAGAATTTAATCACGGGATACATGTTTAACAAGCCAACTCATCAATACCTATATCAACCCGGCAACAAGGTATGGTTGATTTGGAAATCGGATGAAGAAAAATTGAAATCCTAACTTAACACTATAGCTGTTAAAAAAAGCGCTAATATCGTTCTTTATGGACATAAAATTAAACAACTTTCTCAGTAAAAGTTGTTTGTCATTTCAGAGACTACAACTTATTGTAATGTTATCCTCAAAAAGTCAAAAGAAATTTTTATGTGCTCGTTTTAAATCTTTTTTTGACTATTTTGAATGATATCTATTAAAAATAGAGAAAAAAATTATATTTCTTGTACGTGGTTTTCTATTTTAAAAAATAGAAATCACTTGGAACAATATATATGTCACATACAAGCTTCGCTCACCGACCCTGACGATTATTTCCCAATTATTTTGGTTTCTTTGATGATAAACAAATTATCATTACCATTTCTCTTAATATATGATATTTTTAATGATATATCATTAACAATATATTTATTATCAAATTTTATGCCTTTATTTCCAGCATGTATGAAGTATTGTTAAACTATTTTCACTTATTTTATAATGTAATTTTTCTACTACTGGTTAGTCTATATTGCATTGAATGCATAAAACCAACAGAAAATAGATTTGTATGATAGTGATATTAAATTTTGAAGTTAATCTAAGTTCAAAAGGGGTCATAATCAAAAAGTTGCCACGGCATTTCGAACTTTCTTTTTATTTCAAACAACCTTTCTTGCAGTCATATTGTAAAAGATCAATACATTCTTGCAAAGCTGCTGGAGGGGTTTTTCAAGATATTTCCTATGCATCTTAAACTTTCTTTTTTTGAGCGGGTGTTGGGACCATCAGTAGACAGCCTGTTAGACAGCTCTTTTTGTAGACAGAAGGTGAGCACATTGTAGAAAAGACGGTTCTACTTTACTTTGTAAATAGATGTCATTGCATCATTGTCACATTCATCAATGCTTGTACAATCATGTGGCAAAACAATAAGTCTCTTAAATGGTTTCAACATATCTTGCACAGTCGTCTGAGTAGATCTATCAGGTAATGCATAAAAAGTAACAGTGATATTTCGGTATGCATTACAAATGTCCCATGCAGCCCTTTTACCCCTCTTCTAAGAAAGATACTTCTGCAACACAAAAATGTACCAGATTTATTGTCTTTAGGTCTTTGGTAAACACCCAGCATTTCTTAACTCCATAAGAAAGTCAGATTGTTTCGTAACAGTTCCCTCTTCCACACGTTTATTATCTACAGGACACCAAATAACTTCCGGCTTGTCTTCCTTCAGTAAAAAGAAAATGTGTAAAAAATGATGAAATGTATTCATGCAAGCACATCTTGCTATGCAGAACAGGTTCAACGTGAATTTCTTTTAGCGCAAACTACTTTTTGATTTCTTGACAGGTACTTTACGATTAAAATGTAAGTACTATTAACCTGAACACGCTTAGCGTGAAAATTCACGTTACTCAATATTGAAAATTCCATACAAAAAAAGGAACTAATATTTTTGAAAAATTGCCCTTGTAAAATTGTTAAAATAATCTGTAACTGTAGATAGATGGAGGTAAATTGAACTAGTATGTGTTTTAGACAGGACCAATCTTATCATTTTTAAAGGATACCGCAACGTTGTTTTATACAACATTAGTAATGTGAATAAAAAGGTATTTTTTTCTATTTCTAACAGAGATAACTTCAGAAGAAAGTCGAAAGTATGTTAACTCAAAAAATACCTTATACTTTTAACAATAGTGGTCGTCATTTTCTTTCTGACTCTCTCAGGTTGTTCGTACTGAGAAATTTGTATCCATATTTTTAAAAATTAGGATTGAAATGCACGGGTTTTCGTTTGATGACATGTATAATCAAATCAATCATGTTTTTATATATCACTATTTTCATAAAGATTTTGATGTTTGACAAAAGTAAGAGATTAAAACAAATTAGTTGATAAAATGCTACGAAAGTGACTGAGCAGATTTATAAGGTTTAAATTTTATCCTAAAGGAATTAGGAGTACCGAATCTGAGTTAATACATTATGAAATTTTGAAAAAATATCTTGAATAATTTTTAATTTCAATGTATTAATTTCTGTTTATCGTTAAGATACCAAAATGTTTGAGTAGTTATCGTGGGAGTTGTGAGGGATGCGAATAGGCGGTAGAGCTCCCAAATGACATATATTGATTTAAATAAAATATACTGCATGCACAAAATGCGAAAAGTTTGTCATTTCTTTAATAAATATCATCCAAAGTCGTCCAAAAATACTTAAAAGGGAACCAAAAATTAATTTATTCATACAATTATTTTTAAACAAACGTATTAATAATGAAATATAGTATATATATTATTGTAAAATAGACGAGCATAATATTTTTGATGTAATAATCTATTTAACATCAAGAAACTAATATGATTGAGAAATAATGGTGGAGTAAGTGAGCGAAGCGAGTAGGTGAGATATGTTGTCTTAAGTGACACATATTGATTAAAATTAAAAAAAAAAACTGCATGAAAAAATATCAAATTTTTGTCTGTTCCTTAATAGACATCCAAAAACATCAAAGAATATTTAAAAATAGCTCATCAAAATTTTTCTGAGGCCGCCATTTTGAACGACGGCCATTATTGTTATTGGCTAATTTTAGATGGCCTCCCATCCAAAATTGAAATTTCATTAAAATGATGCATGTATACCAAATTTTATGCCGCTATCATTAAAGGCGTGATTCATTCGTGCAATCCACCGACCTGTCGTACTATTTAGTGTTATTGAAAAGTAACAAAGAAATCCTGTTTTTTTTATATATATGAAACAGATTTATAAAGAAAATATTTGTATTGACTTTCAATAAAGGATAAAATTCCAAGAAAAGCGATTTTTTTTGATCTATTGAAGTAATCGAACTGAAAAGCCATACGATTTCCTTCTCCTTTAGATATTGTGTTCAAAAATACTGATATAGAACAACTTTATCGCCTTGAGAATGTCAAAATTGATTGCAGTTCTTGTATTATAAGAACTGTAGAATGCTTTTAGAGAGATAAAAAGAAACTTCAAACAAAAAGTAGGTAATTAAAATTAATTAAATTTATCATTAATAAAAAACTGAATTTTCGTAAATTATTTCTTTAAAACGATGCACTTAAGTCTACGAAAGCTTTTAATTTGGTTTGTAAAATCAAATTGAAAATGTGAAAAATTGCAAGAGATGTATTGAAATACCTAATAAATTTCTAGTTTCAATGAAAATTAATTTATAGTTATGACATTTCTAATCGTAGGAAATTTGAAACCAAAAAAATATTTTTAGAAAAATCAAGATTTTTGTTTTTTGTCAACAGAGGGAACATAAAATCAACTATTTCAATCTTTCGCCGACATTATTTCTGAAACTATTGTATATCTTATGTAATATTTAAAATCGTTTATGTAATATTTGAAACATTTAATGCCATATTTAAAATATTTTATGTACTTTTTAATATTTTAAAATGATAAATAAATTGTTTTAAAATTAATTTTGCACACAGTAAAAAAGAAATTCTAGATAAAAAAGTTGATTTCTCTGGCATTATGGTCGCAATTGATAGCAAAAAAACTGTTCTAGTTTCTGACTGTTTAAACAAAAGTTTCGTAACCATAAGCTATCATGGCCATACAAGTACAGGTTACAGTACACAAAAGTAAGTACAGTTTCTGTAAAAATCTATGACCAATGAATACAAATTAACATTTTGCTTGTAAAAGCAATTTTCAGTTCGGGTCTTGACATTGTTGATTTTTTTTGTCAAATTAAAGCTAACTGTAGAAGAAGTTGAAATAAGCTATAAATGAAATAAGGTGAATGCAGCACCATCATCTGTCTATAAGAGTGAGAGAATTATATTTTCATTGTCTGTGATCACCTATCTCGAGGAAATAGGAGAGGGAATTATTCTTTGGCCTCGGCTTGGATCGGAAGCCTTGACTGTCGTTGATGTTATGGCCCCCAAGGAAGTGACTATACTCCACTGCTAGTTATTTTGTTATCAAATTATTTAAATGTTCCTTCAAAATAAAATAAAAACTGTCAGAAACTGAACTTCTCGTTGGTTAGAAATTTAATTCGTGCTTTCTTTTGCGATATATATCATAGAATTATTTAAATAAGGTTATAGTTTCGTAGTCTTACTGGAATTTTAGATTTGGCGACACATTCCTATAAATAAGCTGAAAATAGTGCTTGTAAAGGAAACAACTATATGACGTTGCAAGAGCATTGGATTTGATTGGACCGCTAAAAATGGCGCGTCTTATGCTGACATGCTCTTGATAAATCAAATGAGAAATAAAGAATATCTTTTTTAACTTATGATTCGCTGTAGAGGAAACTCGTCTGCAAGAAGCAATATTTATTATTCTACCATCATTTTCTTTTAACGTGAAAAAAAGACGAATATTTGCTACAATTTTTAGATATCTATTATATTAATTCTTATTAACAAAACAGTAGTTTTTATTCAATATGTTTTATTTCCTCATTTCACATGATTTACGAAGGCAGGAAAGAAAAAAGCCCGTGCAACGTCGTCTCATGAGTTGGCGATGTTGATATACGTTCGCGCTGGGATCTAAGTATCCATTTGGCGCGCACTTAGATGCATGCACTCTCCATACGGATAATGTTTTTTTCTTAACTTGCAACAGAGTATAGGAAGCTAAATGGATGAGTTACAAAGCTTTTTTTAGGAGCTAACGCAGTTTGAAACCCAAGTAATAATAGAAGTAATTTATTTCGATTAGACGAAATGTCAAGTTCACTTTTGATTATGAAATAGTTTTAGGTAAATAAAAATTTATTTTGTAAATTTTTATTAATTTGAATATTTCTTTCATAACAACTTTGTGTTAAAATAATTTGTGTTAAGATAAGGAGAAGTAAGTTTTAAGTTAAAGTCCAATACTAAAAAAGTCTTCACAGCATAATTTTAACCACAATATAAAATATNTATATATATATATAAAAGGAAAGAATTCAGGAATCGGAGAAAGAAGCATAAATTCATTGCTTCAATATTTTAATGTAACATAATTTGTGCCTTCCCTTTAATTTTAACAAACTAATCCACAATAGTTTTGAGTATAGTTCGTTAACCAGGAGTCCAAGCTTGAAATTGAGACAACCTTTAATGCGCGCCAAACGCAAACAGTGAATTCTTTTTCAGTCACTAACTTCGCTTTATCATCTGCTATTATACCTTTCATTTCTCTAGCGAATTAAATTTAAAAACTGATGTTTTCCCAGCAAAATGTCTCAAAAAGAACAAACTATTCACGCAAAAGAGAGAAATATCATCAAATTTATGAAATATTTAATGTTAAAAAAATGCACATATAGATTGCGAAATAAATATAACGATCGCCAAATAACAATCTTGTTCGGGATTGTCAAAAATAGCGAAATAGTATCGTCGGATATCACGTGATGAAGGCGGTGCCAAGTGCCAACTCCTGATGAACGAACTATATACTTGCATGATTTTTATTAGACAGTTGTAAGTAAAATAAGGCAAAGAATTATTATTCCCTCCTTCTAATAAATTGGTAAATAAATAGTTCAGATACCACTTTTTTTCGTATTCTGATTATAGCCTCTCTGAAAATTTCACTTACCTGGTACTTGCGCTGAAACTTCAACTAAACAACTTTTCAACCAATAAAGCTAAAATAGTTTAATTTTTTATTTATTATTATTTGTCCCCCTTTCCGATGACTTTACGTTATTAAACTAAGCAAAATTCGTTTATCGCTTTTCATTCCTTTAGACTAGAGATTAACTACATTTAGCATCACTTAGCATGATGCTATTGCCTGCGATCAACTCATAAATGGTAAAAAATTACCACTAACAGTTTTCTCCGGTACCTCTTCGAGTGGCAAAACTAGGATAATACTTTATACCTATATTTACATATTAGGCACTCGATATAACTCTTTAACATTGGGATTCTCAGGGTTGCCACAGGTGACTAAAATGCGACTATTTGTAACTATTTTCGAACTGAGGCAACTATGGCAACTTTTTTTTGCCTGAAAAGGCTAAAAAAGCAACTATTTTCAGGAAAAGAAGACTATTGGGAGACTTTTCTCCTAGCAATGTTTTTTTTAAAGCATAAATTGGGTTGACAACCTGCGGCTCGTAGTAGCTTCATAACAGAATGAATTTTATTTTCCCAAAAAATGTTGAATTGCAAATTTGAGTCATCACTTTTTAGTGCGCTCAATTTGCACAGATTCCATTGTGAATCAATTTTGTTTCTCAATGGCCTTTTCAACAGTTATAGATACAAAATTCTGCATGATTTTTAAAGAACCCAATTTTTGATACGATGCTATGCATGAATTTCGAATTTTAGTAATCACTTTTCAATATATATGTATATTTATATATAACGCCCGGTGGCTGAGCGGTAGCGCTTCGCGCTGTCGTGCCACAGGTCCCTGGTTCGAGGCTCGGACCGGGCAAGGTTGACTCAGCCTTTCAACCCTTCAGTGGGTCGATAAATGAGTACCAAGCATGCTTGGGAACTAAACACTGGGGTTCCGCGTTCGGCTGACCTCCTGACTGGAACATCTGCTCCTGCACCCCAGAGCCCAAGGTCAAGAAAACCGAGATGGCCACAGTAGCCCTCGGCCCTCTATGGGCTGTCGCGCCACTGAGTTTAGTTTATATATATATATATATATATTTTAGGCGACTATTTTCATGCTTTAGGCTACTAGAAGCAACTATTTTGTTTAATTTTTTCTGTGGCAACCCTGGGTTCTGTGTGAGATACATTTATCTGTGACTTTTAACTAAATCCGATCTTTTTTAAAAGAAAAAAAAAGAACAAAATCTTTGTAACAACTTGATAAGGAATTCAGACAACAATCATTTCTCTGTGTGACCTCTAATTTACAGTTTAAAATATTTGTAAGAAGTGGTATAAAAAACGTTCTTTTAATACTAAAACAACAAAATATTAATACACTATCTTTTCTACCACTGATAAAAACTTTTTTTTGAAACAACGGAAATCCCGTTGTAAAACTCGTATCAAAACCATAATTTTTACCATCATTATATTTACCAACAAAACCATAATATTTCACCATTCTAGTAGTACATATACCAAAATAACTAAGCGTCATCTGCTTATTGCGATTTTCTACGGTTTTCCCCTAAGCGAATTTCTCATGTATATAGCTTATTTTTTATTATAGCAAATTATTATATTTTTATTTCAACTAGTGCTTATTATTAACATTAATTAAGCGTCATTGTCGTCAATGATGATTTTTTACGGTTCTTCAACACGAATTTACTCCATTGCTTTACCTTTTAAGTACACAGCTTATTTCTTTAATTTTAATATGAATATATTACCTACATTAATTAAGCATCATAGGCGTCAAAAATAGTATGGCGATATTTGACATTTCTTCTTAACGAATCAGTATCACTTTCCCATTAATTTGGCTTTGAATACATAATAAATTTTTTTGCCATTGAAATTACCGTTTATTTTCAATAACCAATTGTTTAGAAAAATGTTTTTAAGGAATAACTATACAAAAAAAAGCACGATGTATTAGGTAACTTTAAAAATATAAATTTGTTGACGCAGTTCACGCATGCTACAACAAACTCTTTTTCTTTCTAACTTCTTTTCAAATAAAGATATGGGCTCTAAATAATACTGATGTTAAAGATAACATTGATTATAATGCAATCTTTATCCATATTTTGATATATAATAATATAAGAGCAATAAAAGTTATATACCAATACAATAAGAATATTATAAATTAGCTTATATTATTATAATCATAATTGATTATAATAATGTAAGATAACTTTAAAATATTTGGATTTTTACCTTCATCATGCTTCGAACTATCTGTATGCCCAATTTCTTTTGGTCGAATCTTAGTGCTTAAAGTGTTTACTTTGATCTTTCCCAATACATTTAAAAATATTTAATAAAGTATATGCTTTACTTCTAAAAGCTTTAATTTACTTTCTCCCCCCCTTTTTTTTTATCAGTAATGCATTAGTAAATAAAAAAAAAGAAAACCCAATAGAAATTGGTGAAACCGATAAATGAAGAAATTTAAATTTCGTCAAAATTATCAGTTCTTATTAAAATATACTTTTAGGCTTTACAGGTAAATAGAGAATAGCGATATTTGTAATTATGCCACACAAAATTATTTAATGTCAAAAATAATGCTTAAAACCTGATATCATGATAGAAAAATGATAAAACTTACATGCAATAAATATAATTACTTTTGTGCATAAAGAAACTCGAATTAAAGAAAACTTGGACATACGCATAGATTTTATAAAATTTTGAAGCAGCATGTCTTAGAAAAATAAAATAAACTATAATTTTGATATTTTAAAAATATTAAAATGTTTGTATAAGTTAAAACGAAAGAAATATCGGAAAATGAACAATATCGGCTGTGAACAATGATTAACTAAAGACTGCTTCTTTGTTTACAAAATTTTACTATAAAAAAACATTTATTAAAACTAACAACTTTAAAGCAAAATAAAAACAAATATTTTCCATTGTTTCCTGTTTAATATAAACTAGATTCAAAAAGTTATTTAAAGAAAAATTCCAGAAATAAAAAAATCTTAAATAGTAGTTTTTCGGAAGTGATTCCGAACCAGAAAGAAAATACACTTAAGAACTGTATACACATATAAGGAAACTAAGAAAACTTGAAATCAAAATTTAAATTGATTTTTAAATAAAAATTATTCAAAACAAGTAAAGTAAAATAATTTATAAAAATCTAATCTTGTTGTTAAATTTTTAGGGGGATGATCCATCAAAGCTCTCCCTAAAATCATGCTTATGAAATATTTGAGCAGATAACATATAGATAACAAATTTTTGAGTGAAGCATGCTTAAAATTTAGCAGTTGGGCCTGAATTCAATTTCCGTTAAACTCAAAGGATAGAAAGGTGGTGGACAGGTTGTGGTTGAATGCTGACAGCTTATAGGACACAAAATTTTCTTTATGAAAACAAATTTTTTCTGATTTTTTATGTCACAGTAGCAGTTCTTTTTCTTTCTGAGATGCTTTCAAGGTTGGAAGTTAGAAGGATTGAAACGTCTAATAATAATAATAATGATTTTTATGACCGACTTTAAAATTAAACTAAAAATGTATATTTGATATTAGATAAAATACCATAGTTCAATATATAGAATGCCTATTTTATAAATCGGACAGTGGCTAATTTTTTTCTTTTCTCTAAATGAAATTTGCTTCCCATTGCCTTAAAAAGCTATCTAACAATCAAGATTTAAAATAGTTGAAATTTACACTAAAGCATATAATGGATAAGCACCAAATTTTTAGTAACAAACTGAATAGTAAAATAGGCTGTTTTTTTTAAAATTTTGTATTAATGTATTCATATAGTAATTTATATTTACAGAGATATAAAACAAAATATTACAATTTTGAGAAATTTTAGAAATACAATTGTTTGTCTTACATAATTTACTAATATCACAGTAAAGAAATGAAACCAATTTTAGAATGTTACTCAAAATGAAATAACACCTATATTTACTTTCCAATTTTCAATACGGGTGCAAAATACGAATATAAAACTATCAGACCCGTAATGAGTCTAAGATCTTTCAAAATTAGAAGTAAGCGAAAACGGTCATGTGTTCGATGACTTCCAACTTGCACTACCAGTTGGGAAATGCCGATATCCGAATTGGATTATAGCTCTGCTACTTTAGCTCTCAACCGCATTCGTTTCGTACTGCCAATCGCGCCATATTTGTTTTAACCCCTTCTTTCTCGCTCCCGTAAAAATGACGGGGTGAGGTTTTGCCCTCTATTTCCCGCTCCCGTGATATTGACGGGCTGGGATGTTCAGTAGTAACGTGCTAATAAGAATAAAACTAATACATTTCTTTTGCCCGGAAAATATTTTATTTCTCATTTTACACACCAGATGGCAGTACCAGGATATTTTTAAGGAAATTGTAGATAGTTAGTTTATTTTAAACTAGCTGCAGCACTAATCAAATACGCAATACAAATACAAAAAATAGGCACTTTTATGACCATTTTCTTGAAAATTAATCGATCATTAAGGGGGTTAAGTTATTAAGTTTATAAAATACTATAATATGTTTCAACTTAACAACACATTTATTATATTATGGAACACTCGCCTAAATTTCTAACAGAGTTCTCAAAATGTTTTTCTTACATTAACTTGATTTTTTAATTTTTTTCTTAATTCCCTTCCCACATATTTTTACCATAATTTTCATCAAGTAGCGTGCTCTGCTTTAAATCGCCCACATGGTGGCATGGCAATGCGAAGCGTACTACAAAGATATTGAAATGAGTAAGAACTTGATTCGTACTAAAATAATTAAGTAAATTTAAAGTAAACTTGTAGTAATTATTATTAAATTTTTAGTTTTATATGATATTTTACTCTGTTAATTACCGGTAAATGAAGCTGCCTAATAGAAAAGTTTAATGTCTGTCACCCGTGACTGACGTGTTATTCAACGTGTTTAAAGTAATCACTTAAATCTACCTTATACTATACCATGCATCATAATATTCGTATTTTTATACCATAATATCATAAAGAAGAAATGTTTTGAATAAAAGAGTGAATTTTAAATCAAGGCTAATAAAAAAAATTGTGAAAACTTCTGCATTTGCAGAATCAGGTGAATTTGCCTTTTTTTTTTTTTTTTTAAAAAAAAAAGATACACACTTTTAAGAAAAATAATAACCATTCATAGTTTCTTAATTCATAATTCATAATTTCGTGATTTCATTTCATATTCATAATTTTTTGTATGAGATTTTGATATTTTTTATGTTCTTAAACAACGACAAATTTAATTTACACTTTCTTACTACACTTTCTTACATAAGAGATAACATGAGACTTTTTAAATCAAACTGATAATAAAAGCGGTAAACAACCATTGATCTTATATCTAACGCAATGGTGATCCATACTTGGAGATATAGTAAGTAATGCACTGATTAGAAGATTAATAAATGATTTATTTCTCAACCAGAATAAAAAAAAAGAGACAAATTAATCTGCTTTCAACTTTCACACTGTCTGAAACAATAAATAAATTTATGAAATAACTTTCTTTTAAGTTAATATTTCAAAGTAAAAATCACATTTCATACCATTTTTGAAAGCTCGGGAGTAGGACTGGGCGATATTAGAAATTATATATCGTGATATATCGTCAGTTTTGCATCGCGATATAGCGATGTATCGCGATATAGTATTTTTGAATTTCATTTACTTTAAGGCACAGAAAGTCAGATTTCTATCAAGACTTCATACGCATATTGATTTAAATCAATTTATAAATTTGAAAATATATATGTTTTGCTAAAGAAAGATATTAAATAAATTGACTAAGATGTACAAATCTTACTTAAAATATTTATTGAAAAAATGTGTGTAGATACAGAATGAAATATTTGCACTTCTTTATCGTTTATAAGGTATAAGCAGTCTTAATTTAAGTTAACCCCTAAAACA
>NC_092210.1:82974810-82991022 GCF_043381705.1 Parasteatoda tepidariorum
CATACCCTCCAACTTATGAGGATTTTGAAAATAATTCTTTCTAGTGGTAGCGAACCAAAGTAGAAATTTTTAAAGCAAATGGATCTCTCATAAAACTTTTATCAGAACTTAAGAATCTAGCCATATGGCCTGCACTTTTATAAGTAATAGTGGACAAGTTACGCTAAAATTAATTTTTTTTAAATATTAAGACATTAATTTTGCTACCGTCTGAAAAGATTTCTGAAACTACGGAAATTCCGTAGCAGTTGGAGGGTATGTATTATAGAACACTCGCCTAAATTTCTAACAGTGTTCTCAACAAATCTTTCCACCATTAACTTAAATCTTTAATTTTTTCTTAATTCCCTTTCCACATATTTTTAACATATTTTTAACATAATTTTCATCAAGTAGCGTTCTCTGCTTTAAATCGCCCACATGGTGGTATGGCAATGCAAAGCCTACTACTGAGACATTGAAATGAGTAAGAACTTGATTCGTACTAGAAAAATTAAGTAAATTTTAAATAAACTTGTCATTATTATTAAATTTTTAGTTTTATATGATATTTTACTCTGTTAATTACCGGTAAATGAAGCTGCCTAAAAGAAAAGTTTAATGTCTGTCACCCATGACGGGCGTGGTATTCATCACGTTAAAAGTAATCACTTAAACCTACCTTATACCATGCCATATGCATCATAATATTCGTATTTTTACACCATAATATCGTAAAGAAGAGGAAATGTTTTGAATAAAAGAGTAAATTTCCAATCAAGGCTAATAAAAAATTTGTGAAAACTTCTGCATTTTCAGAATCAGGTGAATTTGCCTTTTTTTTAAAAAAAAAAAAAAAAAAAAAAAAAACGATGCACATTTTTAAAAAAAAATAATATCCATTCATAGTTTCATAATTCATAATTTCGTGATTTCACTTCATATTCATAATTTTTTGTATGAGATTTTGATACTTTTTATGTTCTTGAAAAACGACAAATTTAATTTACACTTTCTTACATGAGAGATAACAAGAAACTTTTTAAATCAAACTGATAATAAAAATGGTAAACAACCATTGATCTTATATCTAACGCAATGGTGATCCATACTTTGAGCTATAGTAAGTAATGCACTGATTAGAAGATTAATAAATGATTTGCTTCTAAGCCAGAATAAAAAAAAGAGACAAATTAATCTGCTTTCAACTTTCTCACCGTCTAAAACAATAAATAAGTTTATGAAATAACTTTCTTTTAAGTTAATATTTCAAAGTAAAAATCACATTCCATACCATTTTTGAAAGCTCGGGAGTCAAAAATATATGAAACAATTAATCTTCAGGAAATTGTAAAGCTTTTAGTTTTCTACTATAGGCCTTTTCAAACAGTATCTCATGAAGTAAGCATTTGTTATATTAATACTTACTGTTTCTGAAAACACTCTGAAGGAAAAATTATTAAAGTAAAATGGGATATAATAAAACGTTTGTAAAAAATGTATGGTTTCCCAATAAATTCATCGAAAAATACAAACACGTAATTACATTTCAAAGCTGAAATGCACATTTGTACCATATTTAAAACAATCTAAAGTTTAGATCCAATTTTTATTTCAAACTACACTGTAAGAAATTAAGAGAATTCGCAGACTTGGTCAATTATCTCTTGAACTAATAGACCGATTTTAATGAAATTGGATATATACATGCATTCATACAATACAAAACAAATAACCATGCAAACAATTGTAATACACACGCATGATCGTGCGTAATACTCGTTGGAGTCGGAAGGTAACAGCGGTTGCAGAATAAACAATAGGGGTTGTCCCCTCTTACAGATATAGAGGTCTTGCAGCGTGATTTCATACTTGAAATAAGGCAGTTTATCATTTCCTGTGGCAATGATAAACTTCCGACTCAAACGAGTGTTACGCGCAATCACGCGTGTGTATTACAATTGTTTGCATGGTTATTTGTTTTGTATTGTATGAATGTATGTATCTAAATTTCAAGTTTCATTAAAATCGTTCTAGAGCATGTCTGCAAATTCTCTTTAATTTCTTGCACCAGTGAAGCTAACTTTTCGTTCTTCGTACGGGGTGGAAACTACACTGTGGCAGTTGTATGTATTACCAAATTTAATTGGGCATCATCGGCTCGAATAATAGCATCACGATTTATTACATCTCTCTTGAAAGGACTACTACTATTTCTTTATTTA
Source organism: Parasteatoda tepidariorum (assembly GCF_043381705.1). Classification (NCBI taxonomy): domain Eukaryota; kingdom Metazoa; phylum Arthropoda; class Arachnida; order Araneae; family Theridiidae; genus Parasteatoda; species Parasteatoda tepidariorum. The sequence continues at coordinate 82,977,015 of NC_092210.1, forward strand.
TTTTGCTTATAGCTTATTTTTTAAAAATTCGTTTAGTACCTATTCCTAATCCCAAGCATCATTTGCGTCAGTTATGGCATGATGATTTTTTTTACAATTCTCTTTAACGGAATCGTAACATTTCTTCATTTTTTCTCTCTTTTTATCATGTAAATAATTTGTTTTTTTTATTGCAATTGCCGTTAATTGTAATTTATTTAGTTTGTATAGAAACACGTTTTAAAAGCATAACTATAAAAAAGAAAATAAACACGTTGTTTCAAATAATTTAGAAATACTAATTTGTTGGCGTAGTTCTCGCATGCCACCACGTCCAGATTGATTATTGACTTCATCTGACCTAATGAATAATTATTATCAAATAATGTGTAATGTTTTTTAAATTTGAAATAACTAAACTCCTTTTTCAAATAATGAGAGCTATAAATTAACAAACATAACTGCTAAAATATTTGAAAAAAATAGAACCGTCCATAGTTTAATTCAAAATAATGACCAACGATGAAGTGTATATTTTTAAATTGTCTCTCCCGAAAGATCTTTTGGAAATTTTGCAAGAATTTTGAGATTGTGGGCAAAAATCACCCCTTTCGCTCACTGGTCAAATTTCAAACGCTAGCAGAAACAGTGTTCTGGAGTTATAAGATGCACACTCTTTATTTTATTAGTGTTTTTTTCACAATGAACATCTATTACACTCTTAACTACTCGTTTTTTTTTAGATTTAGTATCTATGTGTGACATTTTGCAATTTTGAGAAACTTTTTCTCAGTTCTTCGTAGTATCATAAAAGCATTTCTTTTTTGGTCGAAGTTAAAGGGTTTTATGTCAAATTCTTGAACATAATAAAGTATTCATACTTTACTATATTTCGCAGCATTTTCTTTGAATTTGAATCAGTATTAATTTCAAATTCAATTAAAATTCAATTAGTTTTAAGTCAAAATCAATATTTGAATTTATGAAATTGAATTTAGCTGAATTTTTTTTAAAGCATTTTTAATTATCTGTAAAATGTTGTGTTTTGAAACTGAAGATATATTATGTTAGAATGAAGTACGTGTGAGAAAAGTACATATATTTTTTTTAAATTTGAAGTAACTAAATAAAATAAAATTAAGTTCGTACTTTATACTTTTTTTCATACTTTTTATGCATAGTTCATATTTTTTTTCTAAATTTTAACGTAACATGTAAACAATTTTAAACCTAGTAATAGCTTTCGTAAATCAAAAACATAATTTTACCTTTTTTCTTCAAATAAATCTATCATAAGAACAACTAAAAGAATAGATTTCGAGGCTTGTTGTTTACATTGTATTAATTTAGATTATACCCCTTCTTTCGCGCTTATTTGAACAATGTGCAATATATTTCTTGCTAAGGCACTGACCGCACGTAATCAAGACTTATCAAATATATGATGTTACCAATTATTTTGTTTTATGGCTCGACGCGCACGTTGATCATTCTCGGTTCCTGATTAAATGTTGTATAAATCGTGGTAGAAGAAGATAATGAGAAATTAGGTTTGATATATTGCTGATTTTCTTCCGAAAAGAAGTGGCTTGTAAAGAATAACACGTTATTCTTCTGATAACAAAACTCTTCATGATCAGCAGTCAATTCGCGAAATGTTATATTTGAGATTTGCTGAAAACAGTTGACTTGCATTATACAAAACCGTTGAAAACTTCGTTACTCTGTATTAGCATTCAGAAAGTTTCATTTAATTAACCAATATAACTTTTTTTTTAAGAATCGTAACATTCTACAGAGCTTTATTTCCGAGAGAAAAGAAGTAAGGGAAAACTATTAATATTTTAAATTCATTCTTTTATCGATAATATTGAGTTTAATTCTAAGCGATTATAAGACTCTTTCAGTTTACATTGTCCCATTAGTGAAAGGACCAATCTCTGTAAAGTTTAATGTCATCACTTTGAATTCTTTGCATATTCTGAGATAAATATTTTCGTTATAATTTAATATAAATTAAATTCTTATTAACACAACACTGCAATTTTGGTAAATAATAATCAGGTTATGGCCTTAAGAATGAATTTATCTTTTAAGATTCGAATCCATAATCATTGCAGTATAAATTTGGCAAAACGGTAAATAACGTAAGTATTTCACGCAGAAAAAATTCTATGATCACAAAATTGGGTACTTTGAAAGAGAATAGATTAAGGCTTAGCGATGAAAAATAAAGAGATTTAAAAGTTTGTTTAGGGAAAAATAGTCAAACCAGAGCTGGTTGCCGAATGTGCTTCAGCTTATTTCCGGAATAAGTAAAACCAAGAATTAGTCATTTTCAACAAGAATAACAGATCTGTTGGTGTTTTTTCATGGAAATTAGATTTTACAATTTGGAATTTAGTTTCTATGAGCAAAATAGCTATGTAAAGCTGTATGAATTTGAGTATAAAAATATGCACGCAATCTATGCATGCCATTTGCAGTTTTCATTGCTTCAACGGGATTTTTCTGATACAATAGTGTTGCGTTTAGCAAGTTTAGAGTGTTCTGTGACACGAATGAGTGATTTTGAAGTAAATTATTAGATTATTAGGTGTGAGTAAATTGTTAGTAACTCTTTCGAATGAATTTATGCCACTAAAAATATATCTTGATTTGCAAGCCCAGTAAAAAAGATAAGACGAATCATGCAGTGCAAATGTATGTCAGAGGCATCTTGAGAAAGTCAGTTGCACTGCCGCAACAGTCTCGCTGTTTCTGAATCTTGCGATATTCATTTCTTGTCCTTTTTCATCTTATTATATATTTCAAAGTCGTACGAATTACATTTTAAGGTTAGAGTGACTTGTTAACTAGGAATTAATTAAAACTTTTTTTTTCTTGCAATTTATGGTGAAATGACCAGACGAAAACAAAAAGAGGTACGTATCAGGTGATCTACGTGTTCTTTTCTGTTTTGAACCTACGCAAGGATAGTATTACAGAAACTACTACCAAAAACACTTACGATGTTTCTTCAAGTGGATTAATCGTTCGTAAATGTTAAAGGTGGTTTATGCCACTGGTTTTAATATTTCTAACTTGTTCCGTCTAGAAAGGCTAGTCACTGAAAAAATAAAGTAATTAGAGTTAGAAGTATTTCTTCATCAAACATACTCTTTGTATTTACTGACATCACACCATTGGAGTTATAAGCTTTTTAAAAGCGGCAAAAATATAAAAATTTGGATGTTGTCCAGAACACCATCTGCAGGTAATTTGTTCAAAAATGAAATGCTTAGAAAATTTGTATACAAGATTGTTAAGGGTTGTTACAACGATGTTGACAACATTATTGATATAAATTAAATCTTTTTATAATTTTAGCTTTTTGAATTTAATGTTAAAAAATGACAATACTTTCCGTTCCCCCTAACGTATACATGTATTTATTTTCCACTTTTTTCTATATTTTAGTCTATTGCTCAGTTATTAATTTGTTCATTCTTTTTTACTTGTCTATTTATTCACTCCAACAGACATTCACTCATAATTTAATTTATTAAAAACTTAAAAATAAATTACTTAACAAAAGAATCAGAAGTGGAATTTGTGGAGCTAAATATGTGTTAATAAAATAGGAAAAAAAATCGAAATTTTTTGAATGAAATTTTTTTTAATGTATGAATCTGTTTATCGTCAAGAAACAAAAATTATTGCAGTGACGTAATTGGGTTCTTGCAACTCGAGGGGAATAATCAGATGGTTGTGCCTAATCACGTGGTTGTGCCTGGCATATTAACGTTGCAGTTATTAAGGCTATTAGGTTCAGTTTATTATCACGATGAATCAAATTTCGCATCAGATTTAATCGGATTCATGAAGGGGAAGTCACATGTGTGTGATAAGTAAGTCACATGTGTGTGTGTTAAGTATTAGTTGTTATGGTATACTTGTTTATGCAGAATTTAGTTCTTTTCTTTATAATTTGGAAGACATTTTCAATAGTTCTTAAACAAGTTGTTTATTTCTTTATAATTTGGAAACATTTTCAATAGTTCTCAAACAAGTTGTTCCGATTTTTTTTTTGCTATTTAATTTATCAAATATGCGGATCACAAAAATTTAAAAAAACTCGTTTTGATCGTTTTTGAATTTAAACATTTTCGACACAACTTTATTATTTATTTATGATATTTTTTAGTTAAATTTCGCTTTCTTCGTAATTATAAATAAAATAATTTAACAAATATTCCTTAACAAGAGTTTAACGTTTTTTGTGAAGCCTTTACAAAAAATGCATGCGGTAATTATCATCCATTAAATAAAAAGGAACTCCTTATAGCTTTGCTTTTTTTTAAGTGACTATGTATCAAAAAAGTGTTTCTCAAAATTCCCTTTAACATAGTGTCAAATATCGTTAATTACCTGTTTCAAAGTGTGTGAATTTTTTTAATGCTCATAACGTATTTATGTCACGATTTTTAATCAATACGTAACATTTTAACTAGCAATAATACTATTTTAGATTTTTCTTTTGCCTGCAAGTATTTCTCTTCATAATATTGTACTATCGGGGTATTTAAAAGCATATTCACACTTAAGGCTAAATATTAGCTGTTTAAATTTCAATTAAATTTATGGTGATAGCGTGTTTCAATAATTTTGTAATTTAAGCTCGTAAAAGAAATATTTTTTTACCGCTTTTAAGTTTTTGATGTGATGGGTTTATGATTTAAGGTAGTTTGTTTTACTATTTCAATTTACATTTTGTTTTAGCATTATTATTACAAAATTTAAATACCAATATAGGTCTAAGTTAATATTTTAAAATAAAAACAGTTATTTCATATCTAAAAATAATAAATTATGCGCTGTAAAAACTTCTGTTGTATAATTGCCACTATTTTTGGTGTTGATTGAAACTAAATACATTTTTAAGTACTGACCTTTATTTATAGAGCAAAATTTGTATAAAACTTATCAAATAACTATTGCTTGACAAATTAGTCTGAATATATTAATTACAATGTTCTTGTTTTTTTAAACTAAACGTTTTTACAACGAAGTCATTAAATTTATTCTAATGCGGATGATCATATATATTGACAGTAAGCAAACAAAAAATGAATAAATAAATAAACAAAACTATAGCAATGAAAAAGTAAATAAAAAATGTGACTACATGTACATTAAAAATTTTAGTTTACATCAACAAGCTAAAAATAAACCCGAAAATTAGAAAATAATGCATATATTGATTGGTTTTATAAAATTTTCTTGAATTAAAAGAAATATGCGCTTTTATAACTGATTTCTTTTAATTAGTCGACCATCAAGAGGTATTTTCTTCAGTTGTAAAAGTAGTTGTTACAAATTTGATGATGCTAAGCTGAGCAAAATTTGAGTGCAATTACACACTCTGTTGATGATTATTTGTCTGTGTATAAAATATATAGAATTAATTTTTTTCGCCATAGCGTTTGAAAGCAACCGATATGCAAAAACAATTCGTGCGAAACTTTTTAGAATTTAAAGTGAAACGCTTAGTTAAGTTTAAATTCTCAACGTAAAAGTTAATCTTAGGTTATATATAGATGTAGAGAAGAAATATTTAATGCTTATATGCTTGTTTATTAACATTCAATATCAGTAAATAAATCAGTACTTATTATAATACATTAAAGTTAGCTTGTGTATCAGTAAGTTTGAAATTCCATTTATGGGTTTATATATAACACTATCAATAGCACAGCAAAGATGTTGCAGAAGCTTATTATTAGAAACAATACAACTCCTAGTAAATCTGAAATAAATTCTTAATCGACGAAAATAAGAAGCAAAAAAAAACATCTTTAACTTTTCTATGCATTTACTGTCGTTATCTTTTTATCTGATGTACCACGATAAACTTGATCGTATTTGTTAGTAGCCTAAGTTAAGTAAGCCTAAGTAGCCTAAGTTAAATTAGTTTAAAGTTAAATTTTTAAAAAAATGGAGAGATGTTTTGAAATTCACTGAGAAAAAAAAATGAGGTCTAAGTTACCAGATTATAAAAAAATTTACTATGTCTCTGGCTCTTTGGGAACACTAAAAGCTCGGTAATCTTTACAGAACCCAATTTGGTAATTATTTTGGTAAAATTAAAAATAAAATATATAGTTTTAAAATATGAGATAAAATTTGGAAAATGTGACAAAATTTGGAAATGTTATTATGGTACCTTTGCTTTTTTTTTTTACTAAATAAGAACCAGGGGTCTGTTTAGAAGAAATTAGGGTCCGTTAACGGACCCTTCACAAAATATCTTTTCATAAAAACGGACCCTTCACAAAATATTTTAACTTAAAAACGGACCCTTCACAAAATGATTTTTCTTTTAATCGGACCCTTCACAAATTTGTTTATCTTCATTATTATTTTGTTAATCGAATAAACCCTTTCCAGGGCAGAAAACAAGAAAGATGGATGTAAACGAATTAAGTTTTGTCTTCGGCAGACGATTCTTCCATTATTCGTCCGAAATGAATATTCTGCGTTCAGCAGTATAGGCTAAATACCAAATATTTGTATGTTGCATCTCTGATTTAGAGGCAGCAATTGTTGTTTATTTTTTAAAATTTAATTTTTTTAATTATAATTTTACAGTGTTGAGCATTATCATGTATGTCTTTACAATTTAAAAACTCCTTGAAAAAGTTTTTTTTTTTGTTGCAATAACGAACCCTATTTGCACAAATTCATAAAAGCGGACCCTGATTAAAAAAATCTGAGTAATTTTTTCTCAATTTCACGAAAAACGGACCTTTCACAAAATGTCTGGACAGACCCCTGAGAACTATACTTTTGAAAACAGGAATATTTGGTAAACAGTTACCATATGATTTGAAAAATTACCAAATGATTGGTTTAAATACTATACATTTTGGTTTTATTAATCAGAATTAAGTTTTTTCACCAGAAATGCCATTAATATACAGCATGGTAATTTTACCGGAATTTCTTTTCACTGTGTAACAGGTAATATATAGTTTTTGCAGTTTATAAACGAATTTGGAGTTATAAAAATTTTTTCGAGAAAAATATGTTTTGGAATCAAAGACGAAAATTCAACTGTTTATCTAGCATAGTTATTTATCAAAGAAATTTTTAAAAAAAATCGCATTTTATTCACATTAACTATGCAAAAAGGAGAAGAAAGTTTTAATAAATGCAATAATAACTTATAATCAATTCAAAATTTAAGATGAAAATGAAATTATTTCACAATGTTTTTTAAATAAATAGATTTAAAATTGCTCTTGAAAAATTTTCGATTTGCCACGACAACGGTTTCTCGGAATAATCTTCATAAAATATTAATATTTATAATAAAATATTATTTTCCGCCGAAAGACAATTTAGTTTAAAAATTATAACTCTTATTACATATTACTCTATCTAATGATAATTAATCTTAATAGCTAAACATAACAGCATATCTGAATATTTAAATAAATATACAGGTTCAATTTAAAATTTGTATGTTTTTTTGTGTTCTATATTCTTATAACATTCTTCATAATCAAAATGACAAGAGAAATGGAAGCACTCAAAATTTTTTTTGCACTTCCTAATTAAAAATTATAATTAGGATATATATATATATATATATGTAAATAAAATTTTTAAAAAATTCTAAGACATTACATATTCATGATAAAATAGCTAATTCTGACAAAGAACACTTTTTTTAATTATATTTCCCACCATAAAAACAAGTTATGCACATTTTTAAATATATTCAATATAGAGTATCTAATTCTATTTTTTAAATTAAATATTTTATTTAAATTTGTAAAAAATATTTTAAATTAAAATTATAATTAGTTAAACTATAACTTAAGAAGTTATCAGCGGTAATTTTTAGATTGAAATAAGTTATTTTTAATTGCATATTCAACATAAAACATCACCAAGATTAATATTTTTTATCACACTAAATTTATAAATATGAATAAATAATTAAGCAAACAAACAAAATCTTTAAAACTTCATATTATTAATGTAAATTGGTAAAAAGCTTCGATTAAATTGTTACTTAAGACAGTATTTTTTTTAATGAAATGATTAAAAAAAATTGCAATAATTTTGAAACGTTAGTACAATGAGTATTGAAGCTAAAATTTTTTTGTCAGACGAAAATTTTTGTATGGCCCCTACATTCATAATAATTAACAAATTTGAAATTATAGAGTTTTTATTTTAATTCATATTTTAATGATTTGATTAAAAAACAATTAAAGTCTTTTAAAATGACAAATCTGAATAACATAAGATTTTTTACTGCATTTCCTAAATGTTAAAACAGTGAAAAGCTCTTAAATTCCCAATTTTTTTAAAAGCTTGCGTCTAATTATTATAGAATTTATTCATAAAATAACTTAAGTGCTCTGAGAATTCAAGAAAAGTAATAATACAATAATTAAAATAACACAGTGCAATTAAATTTTTTAAAGATTTTAAGCAATTAGTGGATCTTCTTTCAGGTATAAAATCCTACGAATAAAATTCTTAATTAATTCTGATCTTTATTGAATTAACTGAATAAAAAGGATATGGAAATTTTGAGGTGATGAAGCTTTGTGCTTGTTGACTACTTAGGAGCCACATATAAATATGTAATTAGTGAATGATCCATAATTCAAGTTTAAGGATTATGGTATTAGATCGATAAATAAAACAGCGTGAGAAACCAGTGACGAAGACGATGGTGCTTCATCATTGATAAAATAAACAAGCTAATTTTTTTTCTTGTTATCAGGGGAAGAATGGTAATGCTTTGTTGGGTCAAGTCAGCAAAAGTTCTAGAAATTTTGCGGTTCAATTTCAGCGATCGGCAAATGAAGCAGGAAATTAAGAATCTCTTTAATCAAGAATCCTAAAATGCAGCAGAGTTGCACACGGGGTGAGGGAGCAGGAATTCTTTCCACCAAATGAAACTCAAAGTAAGCACAGATATACCATCAAACATGCGAAACTATTGGCGCTTTCATATGCTACGGACCCACGGTTAGTCGAAATAGAGTGTGATTGAATGAATTGTGATCATGTTGAGTAGAACAAAGTGAAAAACATTGTTGTTTGCGCATTTCGGAGGGGGGGGGGGAATCAACATGAAAAAAAAATCTCAATTTGGAAAAAGGAAAATTAAGCACTTTTTAAAAGCCCCAATGAAAAAAGCACCTTTAAGGGCTTTTAAAAAAACGAAAATCGAAAATAAGAACCCTTTTAGAGTTTTTTAAAATCGCTACACACCCTGTTTTAAGAAACTCGAAAAGATGATTTTAATGGAAAATACATATAATTCACGTTACGAAGAAGTTTTTTTCCTAAAAATCCTTTCAAATAAGTAAATAAGCTTGGCAAAAATAAAAAAAAGTAATAACGGTAAAGTATTTTGTTATATTGATACAATATCTATTTTGATAGAATGAGCAAGCATTATCAGTTTATAATAGAAATCTGAATAGAATTAGTTCAAAATTCTTACTTATATATTAGAAACGGGCTAATTAAACTGTTTTAAAAGCCTGTGGAGGAAAAATAAAAGCAAAATTTAATTGAGAAAGATATAATTATTTTTATGCAACTATTACAAAATACAGATGACATTCAATAAAACAAATAAAAGGATCTATAGTAAAATTTTTTTCCGAATAAATTAAAAATACTCTATAATAGGGGTGCACAACCTTTTTGAGTGAAGGGCCACTTGCACAGCAGGTAGATTAACGAAGGGCCGCCCGCATATTTAGTGCACGCATATTTTTCATTAGCGCGCATATTTTTCACAATAATTAATTTATCAAATATATATAGATATACATAAATATTAGGGAGGATATGANTGTCTAAAGAAACTCGAAAAGATGATTTTAATGGAAAATACATATAATTCACGTTACGAAGAAGCTTTTTTCCTAAAAATTCTTTCAAATAAGTAAATCAGCTTCGCTAAGATAAAAAAAAAGTAATAACGGTAAAATATTTTGTTATATTGATACATTATCTATTTTCATAGAATGAACAAGCATCATCAGTTTATATTCGAAATCTAAATAGAATTAGTTCGAAATTCTTACTTTTATTAGAAAGAGGCAAATTAAACTGTTTTAAAAGCCTGCGGAGGAAAAATAAAAGCAAAATTTAGTTGAGAGAGACATACTTATTTTTATGCAACTGTTACAAGATACAGATGACATTTAATGAAACAAACAAAAAAAGGATCTATAATAAAAATTTTTTCAGAATAAATTTAAAATACTATATATACATTATTCGAAGACACAGTCATCAAACTTTAAAGAAAACAACATTAATGATACGGTGTAAATTTGGTATAAAAATTAGGTTCATCAATTTATTTATTAATGTTAACACACGGAAAATTTAAGAACAAATAACATTGAGTTTTATTATCTCTTGCTTTAATATAATCTAATTTTATCATATAGTTATAGAAATATATTTTCTAGATGCAGATTAAAATTAGTATCTTTAATTTTTCAATAACAAAAAATTGTTTTTGTGGAATAGACTTTTATTAAGTTTGCACAATCTCTTAAGGAAACCACAAGTGAGAATTTAGATAGCTCTTTGCAAATATTAGCTTTCGAAGCACTTAAAGGATTAATGTATTTCATGCAGGCTATCTGAAATCTGCTTAAGACGTCTCGTTGGATATTTGACAGTTTATGAAAATGATTACCCTCTTACTTATATGTGGTTAGGGGATTGGGCTTAAATTTAGTAACAATTTAAACACAAAGTAAATGTTTGGGCATAGAAATAAATTAAAACATGCATAGACATATTTAAAATATTTTGAACGAAAGCTTTAAAATATATTTACTTAGAAACTAAATGTGCACAAAAACTTATAATAAAGCAATTATATTTGAAGTAAATATTTTCAAAATATTATAGTCAAACAAATTTTTCTCATTAAAAAACTTTATTACGCGCAGTTTATTTTTTTAAAATTTTTAATAATAAATATATGTCTTGATGATTGACATATTTAGTAATTAGTAACAACACCCTTATTAAAAATAAAATTAAATATTTAGGTGTGCCGCTTTTATTACTCAAATCTTGAACATTTCTAAAAAATATTTAAATCCTTGAGATTAAAAAAATTTTTTTTAATTATTTTTTGGCTGAGTAATTATTTACAAAATTGTAAGTAACTATAAATGTACATTGATTTAAGTTGATAATTTTTTTTGAAGCACTTCATCAACTTCAAGCAATTGTATCAGTTGAACACCAATAAATTAGATAAGGAAGGATTCAACATACCTGAAGGGATAGAAATTAGCGAAAATTGCTAGTATCATCTAACTGAATAATCTTGAAAACTGAACTTAAAATGAAACTAAACATGTGTGTACAACAATGGTTTTTGCAAGTTTTTGAAACATAAAATACACAAAGAAAAATCAAGTTTAGGTTAATTGGGGGTTTAAATATAATCTCTCTTAAGTCTAATAATCTCTTTTTACTTATATATCTTTTCACTTTTTTTTGTATATACTATATATCTGTGTGTGTGTCTCATGTGAATCTTTCAATATTAAATCATAACCTTAAAATAGAATCCTCTTATTAATTTTAAGACGTAGAAATCGTTCTGTTGCAAAGATTCATAAAAAGTCAAGATACCAATTAAAAGATTATTTTCTAAGTTAATGTGTAATAATTCTTAGAAAAATACTCAATAAGAAAATCCGAGACATTCCCTATAGTCTGAATGACGTCATGTTTTGGGACATATTTAAATTTTTAAATTTTCCTTTTTGAATGACGTTTTATTAAGCTAAGGATATTCTTGCACCCAATTCCCTTTCAGTTTCCCAGCTTTTCTACCGAGAGCCATCGAAAATGCGTGGCTTTTTCAAGATGTAACTATTAATAAAACTAAGGCCTAAATGGCCTAACTCCAAGACCCTGATAAGGGAAACTTAGTTTTTAAGAATTTTGCATAAGATGCTAAATAAAACTAATCATAAATCCTTATATATATATATATATATATATATAAANTTTAACCGGACCCTTCACAAATTTGTTTATCTTCATTATTATTTTGTTATCGAATAAACCCTTTCCAGGGCAGAAAACAAGAAAGATGGATGTAAACGAATTAAGTTTTGTCTTCGCAGACGATTCTTCCATTATTCGTCCGAAATTAATATTCTGCGTTCAGCAGTATAGGCTAAATACCAAGTATGTTACATCTCTAATTTAGAAGGAGCAATTGTTGTTTATTTTTTAAAATTTAATTTTTTTAATTACAATTTTACAGTGTTGAGCACAATCTTGTATGTCCATAAAATTTAAAAACTCCTTGAAAAATTTTTTTTTTGCAATAACGGACCCTATTTGCACAAATTCATAAAAGCGGACCCTGGTTGAAAGAATGTGAGTAATTTTTTTCACAATTTCACGAAAAACGGACCTTTCACAAAATGTCTGGACAGACCCCTGATATATAAATAAAGGGTTGCCACAGGCTACTAAAATGTGACTATTTTCGGCCTTAGGCGACTATGGCGACTTTTTTTGCCTGAAAAGGCTAAAAAGCAACTATTTTCAGGAATAGGTGACTATTGGGAGACTATTTTACTCTTAGCGAAGTTATTTTTATACTTATTTTTCGCAGATCTACTGTTACTTTGCGATTGCTGCCCAATCGCTGTTATCTTAAACTTTCGTTCTGAACTCAATAGATCAATGAAAAGAAAATATAAATTAAAAAAGTTTCTTCATTGGTTTTTTTTTTCCAATTATTATTTTTCATTTTAAGCGATACAATTTAATAGGGGTATTTTGTACTTAATTTTGTTATAAAAAGTTAGTTTTTTTTCAAATTTATTTAATGTAGGTAAGTATAATAATTTGATTATTTTTAAACCAATAAGTGTTCAGTTGTTTTTATTTATAAAAAAATTAAAATGAAGCTTACCTTTATTTAATTTGCTTTTATTTTTGAGAAACTGAAAACAAAGTTTTAAAAAAATTTGGCCGTTAGTTAAAAAACAAATTTTTTTTTTCAAAATTAAATAAAGAGTTTAGTAATGTTTAGACGCTTTTTAATAATTTAACATTAGTACTTAAAGTATTTATCTTTTTTAAATTTTATTAAAAGTCTTTCAATACTTGTTTGTTTTATAATTTGTTTGATAGTCAGTGTTATTTTTAAAGAAATAAATCTTTAGTCAATTTTATTTTCAAAAACGAAAATAATAATAAATAAGAAAAAATATTTTTACATTTATTCGGTACAGAACTTGACCATTAGTTAATACTACTTCATATTATTTTAAATAATTGAATAAAAGATGGTCGAATGATGTTTCAAAAGCATGGTTTTTTTCCAACAAATAATAAAATTTTTTATTTTTTCTCTCTCTAAAGTGAACATTTTTTTGGTTTGTTTTCAACTTTCGTTTTTTTTCTTTTAATTTTAATGCACGTATGTAAAATATTTTGTTACAGTATTATTATTTTTAAACCAATAAATCTTAAATCATTTTTAATTTAAGAAAAATGAAATAAATCTTGGGTTTGCTTTTACTTTGACTTCTTTATTATTTTAATTGAAAAAATTAAGCAATGATATTGATATTATAGTAGAATATGTTTGGAATTAATATTTTCTTTTGTAATAGATTTATTCCTTTTTATTTATTTTCAATTGATTCCCCATAGGTAATTTCTGAACTTATGCTAAATCGCGATGTTTAACTGACAATGTATCACGATTTAAAATTTCTTACATCAACCAGTCCTTATCATAGTATTTGACAATTAAGCTACAATTTTAATTATTTGGCTACTATTACTGATAAATTTTTGCTCCTGTTCAGGCAACTATTTTTATAGTTTTAGGCAACTATTTTCATGCTTGAGCTACTAAAAGCAACTATTTTTGTTCATTTTTTACTGTGGCAACCCTGATATATATATATATATATATGTCATTGCATTTTTTGATTAGTTT
>NC_092210.1:82991378-83031497 GCF_043381705.1 Parasteatoda tepidariorum
AAAAGCTTACTTGAAAAAACTTAAAAAGTATACTTTGCGAGAATTAAAGAGTTTTTACTTAAAAAAAGTCCTTAATCGTTTTTTGTTTTACATAACTTTGGTGCTTTTCTGCAGCAATGTTTCGCCATTTTTTAGGGATAACAGGAAGGCTGGTGTCGCCTCTTTTTGTTGTTCTATGTATTCAGTAGCATTTTCGACAGCTTTAAGTTCATCTGTGTGAGAGATTTTTATATGTTGATTTTCATCGTCACTGTCTTCATCATCTTCGCTAGGTTCATTTTCAATATTGACGATATTAACTATCATTTCATGGGATAGAGTTGTTAGATTTTTCGAGTGTTTGGAAGATAAAATTCAGATTTATTTTTCGGCGGTATTTTTAAAAATGAAAAATAAACTAGAACAAAAAAATCCTTAAAATATTTGATAGCTCGGTTAAAGCGGAAACTCGGATAACCGGGGCTCGGATTAGCGGGACTCTACTGTATATATGTGGGGGAGCGGGACTCTACTGTATATTATAATTTATTTTGATTTATATTTTCTTCAAATATTCTTCCAGTTATAGCAATAGCAGTTTAACGGTGACAGTAAGTATGTAAGACGTAATTATAATTATATTAGCATAAACGTGCAAAAAGGGTTGAATTTTTAACGTTAAATACTATTTACAATAGGATGCCTTCTTATTTGTGGTAATTTCTTAGGTTTTTATCAAAAACAAGGAAAACTACTTAAAGATTTTCTAAGAATAAGAAATCGCTTTAACCATGATCTTAAAACGAAAGATATCTACTACTTTACTAAATTACTACTTTAATTAGTTAATAAGGTTTGAAAAAGTAAGAGCATTGAGTGGAAACAATGGTTGCGTCAAATACTATTATTTGGTGAAGAGAAGCTCCATCTTCTGTATTTAATAGTAATTCATCTTAATGTGTCAAGTGATTTTGTGACCAAGACCGTCTTGAAGGTAGGTTATTACTTTTTAGTTGGAAATTGGCAGAGTAATTTTCTTGGATGCAAAAGATTTGATAGTCATTAGTTTAATTAAAAAAAATTAAATACTTAAGTTATATAAGCTGAAGTGACTAAATTTGTATTGCGATTTATTAAGTAATCTTAGAAAATGGTGAATCTTTATCAAAATAGAATACTGTATCACAGATTTTTAAGAAGAAAAATCATCCAGGAATTAGAATTGAAATTCGGGAAAAATATCATCCTCAATAAATATGTTATCAATGAAACGAGTTTTACTCTTTTCTTCGTCAATATTAGTGGAAGTAACATTTCTGAAGATTGGATGATTGCGTCAAGAACGAAAAGGAGTGGTTCAAATGAAGTTTAATCTGGTAAGGATACTTGACAGTTCGAGAAAGTTATTGCCGGCTGTCTGGTATAAGATTAGACTAGAATTCAATTACTGCAAAGCTGTTGATCCCTTTAGAATATTTAGACTTTAGCTGAATATGAGTGAAGTCAAATCTTCAAATTTTGATTAGAGGCTACTTACATTTCTCAAGTGCGTTTTTGAAATCGTCAGATTATAAAAGGATATTGAATATAAGTTTTAATGCAGTTTGCAACAGAGTTCTTAATTTAGCTATTTAAATGTTATTTTTATTTAGTTTATTATTAATTACCACGTTTTATATTTAAAAAATTTTATTAAGTACTCGTCAAACTTTGAATTGGATGCATTATTGCTTGAATGCTTGGAGTTTAATAAACTGCTTTATTTCGTCTTCTTCACAAAATTTTCTTTGCATGTATGCATTTTGTGATGATTAAATTTATTTATTTTAAATGAGATTTAAACAAGGTGTTTCAATTTTAAAATATATAAAATAAGAGAAGGTGCATTATTTAAAATAAGAAAAACTGCTAGCTTTATAAAATTTCAATTTTGTATTGTTGTTTATCATGCACTTTTTTATAATTATTGAGTGGCTTCCTATGGGACAATAGCCATTATTTAACGAAGTATTTTTACTTTTGCGCATCTTGCATTTTACTAAAACAATTGATTTTATTTTTTTAATATTTTTAACAATTTCTGTAGAAATAAAGAACACACACAATTATGGGGAAGCGAGTTTTAATCATTGTTTCTTTTTCTTTTTAAATCCATATTGCTTGTTTGGAACGAAAATTCCTTGTTTGACTGAATTAAATGTTTGTTGGAATGGACGATTGCAACGTATTTGTTCTGTCGTCTACATAATCAAGGATAAAATTTTTGTTCAAATGTAAAGATTTCTTCTTGATAGGATAACGAGTTTATAGTTATTTGTTACCACATTTAGCTCTACAAAATTATTTTAAAATTAATTAAACTTTTAACTCAATAATTATAAAATAACAATGCTTTCAAAAAAGAGAAGTTTGTAATTTTGAAATAGTGATCTAAAATGTGAAATAGAATAGAATTCTAGAATAGTCTTATGGGATTTTGTTCTAAAGTATTAAAAGAAAATTTTAATAGTGTTCTAAGGATAATATTCAAGCATAATATAAGAATTGTAACGTAAAGAAATTTATTAGAAATAAAAGGAAAAAAAAAGATAAAAAAATAACTAATATCTGCATTGGAATGGTGATATCAAATAATAATCTAGAATTGATGTATAATAGTAATGTAGAATAACATTCTGGAGAGTATAGTATTATACAGTCAATAACAAAAAAATCGACGCAACAAGAAGCAATCATCCGATTGCTTTGAAATTTCGTATGCATGAGTGTTTTGAACAGACATGGCTGGAATGATGCCGACTGGGGACGTATAGTCTTTAGCGACGAATCCCGCTTCCAACTGTGTCCTGACGATCATCGAAGACGTGTTTGGAGACGCACAGGGCAGAGGGGGGATCCTGCCTTCACTATTGCACGCCACACCGGCCCTCAACAAGGCATTATGGTCTGGGGTGCCATTTCCTTTGACAGCCGGACCCCTTTGGTCGTCATTAGAGGTACACTTACTGCACAGCGGTACGTCGACGACATCCTAAGACCTGTTTTGCTACCGTTCCTTTTGCAGCGCCCTGGGCTGGTTTTTCAGCAGGACAATGCCAGACCACATACGGCACGTGTTGCTATGAACTGTCTGCAAGCTTGTCAAACTCTTCCTTGGCCTGCCAGATCACCAGATCTCTCTCCCATCGAGCATGTCTGGGATATGATGGGAAGGCGATTGCATCTGGCACGGAATGTTGATGACTTCGTTCGACAATTGGATCGAATTTGGCAGGAAATACCGCAACAGACCATCCGGGAGCTTTATCGGCAGCTTGTATCCAGGCTAGAGGCAGGTCAACATCTCATTGAACTTGTTACTGTAATTCTGCAATAAATTATTCTATTGTTCTGAAATTTGTATCATTTACTATTCTGTACATTGTCTTTCTATCCACCAATTTTCGTTTCAATCGGACAACTCCTTCTTGGTTCTTTTTGTTATTGAGTGTATTATAGTGGTCTTCCAAACATAGTTATGTCGAATGTTATTCAAGAGTAGTAAAATATCATTTGCTTAAGGAGTCCAGGAAATAACTAATGATTCAAAGAAAAAAAATAAAACAAAAGAAAAACTTGAAATCCATTGATTGATTTGAGTAAAAATGTGTAACTCATAAATTTATTTTATCTGAGTTGGCATATTGTGAATTAAATCGATTCGCTGAAAATATCGATTCGTTTTTCGAGCCTCATAATAAGGAATAATATCCGTGTACTCGGTTCATCTGATCATATGCCTCGCGGCAGGCTTAGTGTATTTATGGGGACAGAAACACCGAAACAAATCTCAATTTACGTTTGTCACGAAAGTAGATTGGATACATCAAAGGCGCTTCGAAATTTTCAATTCGCAATGAAAAAAGAAGTGAAAATGGCCCTATAGACATTTTCTTTATGGAATTTGAATAATGAGCATTGTTTTTCTTTCGTCTCATGTTTTCCTTTTATTTTTTCTATAGTTTCTCTTTCTTTTCATTAGATTAATATTCTTTGGTTAACTTTATTTTAAATTTATCTATTCCGAATTTTTTCTATTTCAACTTAAAAGTTTCATGTGGAATAATAATTTTTTTTATTTGACCATATTTGTTTGATATATCTGTATCCCTCCTTATATGCATTGTATATAATGTATTTATTACAACATCTGCTTAGTATTCCTAAAACTGATGTTTTTCCTCATCTCTCCAAGTCGGGTATAACGAATAAATATTTAAATATTGATGAACATTAAATTAGATCTCGCCTATGCCTCGTTTCAGACATTTACTAAAGGGACCATAAAATTGCTGGCATCATCCTCTGAAAGTAAGTCAAATATCTCTAATTTTTGTCAATTACAGTTAAATTCTTTTGATTGCAAGTAAAGGCGAGACAAAGAAACCTAAAAAATAAGAACAGCTAATTTTGTTAAAAATGAAAGAAAGACAATTTTAACTTGTCTTTTTAGTTACATATATGTTAATTGCGTATGGAAAATTTGTATAAGGAGAATTTGTACAAGGAGAATTTGTACAAGGAGAATTTGCATTAAGAAATACTGACCATTGTGTAATTTTTCTTCTTTTTTTTCATTAATTGGAGTTTAAAAAACGTTTCCTGACCAGAAATTTGACCTTGGGGGAAAAAATAACTTTCTTATGAAAAGTTTTCTGTTTATTGATAAATGAATAATTTTATTCCTAATTTTATCAATTTTCTATAAGTTTATTTGCTGATTGATAATATCTATTGATAATATCTTTTATACTTGATTGATAATATCTATCCGAATACTGATATCTCTATCCGAAATAGTGATCATGTGGTCTTTCCATCTCTCAATCGGTCTAATATTTTTGATAAAACTAAGATTAAGAATATATTAGTTTGATATGGATTTTACTCTATGTGTCTGAAAAAGAGAAGATTTATAATTTATTAGTCAAAGGAAATAAAGATATTTTAAGTTAACTGTACTCTTTATTTTTTTAATGATTACTGATTAAGAATACTTTCGATAAAATATTAAACAATTATGAAAATTTTAGCATAGTATTAAAGCATTGAATCTTATATTTATTAGTTTAGTGTTTGAGACCTTCGCGTGGCCTCATATTCCTGATTTTCCTGCTGTATCAATTCAAAACTAGTCTATCATCCATTTCATCTGCATGTAAGTTGTAAGCATATATTTGAATAGAATAATGAGTTATGGAGAAATGATCTAGTTTAATCTATTCTAAGAGAAACGTGACTCCAACTCATTACGAAAAGATGACAGAACATTGTTTATACATCTCAATGGCAGTTACATAACAAATAGGAAATCTCTAATGGAACATACCAATAGACAGACTACACGCATCCGTTTCAAGTTGTTAGTTACAATAGGTCCTATTCAAACTCGTGCTACTGTGCTAAGCAATAAAGATATTATTGGTTGCATATCATCCTGATAAATTTCAAACAAATGTCTGAAGGTAAACTCTAAGAATTATTCAAAGAGTGAAATTTCTTCAGGTCAATAATAGTTACCTTTATTTATAAAAAATGAAAATAATTATACAATGTACGGTTGATTTTTAATAAAACTCTTAAAATTATATACTTCAATTTATTTAACCTATTTATAAAAAAAATAATCTATAAAACAATTTTCATGATCGCTAATTTGTAGTTATTAAGCAATTTCAAAATACTTTATTTAAAACATTTTTCTACTAACCATTGCTCAATTGCTGTAAGTTTCTAGTTTTGAATGTTACGTACGTAATTTAATGCTTTAATATTTATAGCTTGATATCGAATAATAAAGTTTGAAATTCAAAGTATAAAATTTTGAACATTTTAAAATAAAAAAGTTTTATTTTCTATTAATTTCTTAAATTAGTAGAAAAAAATATTTGTATCGGACTCTTTTTTTTAATTTTATTTTAATGCAAAAACTTACATCATGAAAAAAGAAACGGATCAGACATTAAGAGAACGTATTCTAAATTTTATTTCAAGCTAACAGAAATATTCTTAATAGTTATATTGAAATGCTACAACATTTCTTTCCTGTAATTACATGAGTTTTGTTTGAAAAATAATTATAGTTTAAACTCAAATTTTCCACGAATAAGTTTAGAAAATTTTCTCCTTTTTTATTATTTATTTAATGGCTGCTGGAATATGTTTTTAAATTATTTCAACTCATGCATTAATTAAATATTAAAGACGCTAAAAGGAGCATAAATTTTGACCCGATGTTTCATTAACTTTGAATGAATTAAATTCTTATGATATTAAAGAAGAATTTTTTTTCTATTGAAAGCCAAAAGTATTTTTAGATTTTTCAGGAAAATGTTAACAGCCATTTCGGCAGAAATATTTTACAAAATCCTTGAAAAAAATTTATTTTCTTCTTATTTTTTTAAAAATTTTATTTGGTATTACGGGTAGTTTTCAATTTTTTAAATTTCGGAATGAAATATTTTTGAATAATAATCCATAATACAAAATTGAAAGCATTATTCAAACAAGGCAAGATGAAATGAATTGCCCATTGATCTGTTTTGTGAAAGAAAAGAATTTTGAGGAGAAAATAATGTGTACAAAAGTTAAGCTTTTGTATGTTGATAAAATATTTTTGATATAAAACTTTATTCATACTTTTGTATATCTAAAAGAAGAAAAATAATTATCTCACTTTCATTAGAATAACATTTCTGGTGAAGAAAAAAAAGACAATTCTGGTAATCAAACCAAATATACGGCATTTAAATCACTCATTTAAGATTCGAACCCACTACCTTTATTTCAAGTTGCGTTTGGCGGAAAGCCGAAACTGCTTAGCCAGGGGGGACACCCTTGAAAAATAAATGTTTAAAATATTTAAACATTATATATGCAGGCTCGTGTGGTCAGAACAAAGTACTATTTAGTATAATCCCATGTCAAGTTGACTAACAGATAGCCCAAATTAAAGAAAAATATTACGAAGATAAGCACACTTAGAGAAATCATGAAAAACATCATTTATTAGCGTGTAACACCACCTCTGGATTCTATAACCGCCTGGATTTCGTTAGGAAGGGAGTCCGCTAGGTTCTGCAGGTACGTCGAATCCAGTTTAAGCCACTCGCTGAGAATTTGATAGTGCAAAACCACCCATTTGCTAGGATGCTAATTTCGGCATTTAGCCCGTTGTTCAAACATGTACCACAAATTTTCAATGGGGTTGAAGTCATGTGACTATGAAGGCCAGTCGAGATGTCTGAGTGTTCATAAGAGCAGTTACATATTCTTCCACCACGATGAGCTTTACTGTTGTCATCTTTAAAAATAGGGGTATCGTCAGCATACTCTTCATGAAGATGTTCACTGAAAGGCAAATTATAATCACCCAGATTGTTGAAATAAACATTTTGGTTCATGTTAGTGGCCCCCTCAGTGAAGGAACCCAAATCCATAATAAGAAAAATGCCCCCAAAACATGATAGACCCACAATCGGCTTGAGCCTGACCACAGTCAGGATGATTGTTGTTGTTGTTGTTCATTTACTTCGCACTAGAACTGCACAATGGGCTATTGGCGACGGTCTGGGAAACATCCCTGAGGATGATCCGAAGACATGCCATCACAAATTTGATCCTCTGAAGAGGGGATGGCACACGGATGGCACCCCAGCTTCGGTAGCCCGACGACCGAGGGACGAGTCAGGATGAAATGCTTCATCTGTTCTTTGTTACACTCGACGACGTGCGTCATTTGAATAAAGGCAAAAACGTGATTCGCCAGACCATATTACATTCCGCCAATCAGCAACTCTTATGTCGATCATGTCATTCGACAACTGCGTCATCTAACGAAATCCAAGGATTCATCGGTGCTTGTGCACTAGGGTGACTAATGTTTTGTCCGGTGAGCTTATATCTATTGGGACGTGGAGGGAGGAATTTCGAATCTCACTGCCTGACTGGATAAATATGTGATGTTTTTCACTATTTGGTGCTATTAGTGTTTCGATTTGACAAGAGATTATAATCCAAACTTTGCAATAAGCATAGAAATCTGCATTTGCAGGTGTAAGAATAAATAACGAGGTATTTTCAGGGTTGTATTGGGATTCGAGCCTTCTCCCTCGACGTTTACATTTTTGGTTACTGGGACTGCCGTGATGCTTAAAAGTTAAGCCATTTATTTAGTTTAGCTTAGTCCAGGCATTTGCACTTTAGTAAATACACATTTTTCATAGATTTAATGGTTTGTAGATGTTAGCTTATACGAGGGTTGTAAATTAAATAGTGGCAACTTAACCTTGAAACTCACAGAAGGGCGGACATGCGTAAATAGGGTATGGGTGGGGTGAGGTGGCGCTGTTGTCGATGTGTAAAGTGCAAAAAACAGTCGATTTGCTTAAAAGGGTAGTTGTTACGTGGCGTTAAAGTGAGGAGTTTCGTTTCCATCGCTCTAAAGCATGTTGTGAAAAGGCTTAATGACGGAAAAAGACGAGATGCTTGAACCCATCGTGCTAATGTCCTATACGGTAAAACATTTGCTCCACAGTCTTCCACTAATCCTCGATAGCATTCTGCTGCATTTTTGCCACGGGCAACCTCGATTGTAAGCCACGACCGCTGATCACCTTTTGAAAACATGCTTTAGAGCGATGGAAACGAAACTCCTCACTTTAACGCCACACAACAACTACCCTTCTAAGCAAATCGACTTTTTTTTGCCCTCTACACATCGACAACAGTGCCACCTCACCGTTCCCATATCCAATTTGCGTATGCCCGCCCTTCTGTGAGTTACAAGGTTAAGTTGCCACTATTTAATTTACAACCCTCGTAAATTGCATAGAAATAAAAAAAAAACTAAAAATAAAATTAATATTTGCTTACTAAATAAAATGGAAATTATCAAACTGAATTATTAAACTAGTACTGTTAAAATTACCGACTTTTGGTGAAAATTGCAAATTTTTAAAACATTTACTACTTAATAGCATGGTAATAAAGTCATACCAACCCTGCAATATTTTATCAAAAGTCATCACCAAATTACTTCGGTAAAAATTATATTATTTTCCGTTCCCCTTAGAACAAACAATACGGTAAATTTTACTACATTCTGGTAGTTTTGACAATGCTTTGTGTACACTCTTAAGTATTTTTTGTACTTATTCCACAGTCTACTATACTTACTTCCTAACGTTTTGAATTAACAACTAGTTTAGTTTAACAACTAATTTGCAAAATGTTTCGTATCATGTTATTTAAGTAGTTAAATTATAGAATAGGAGAAAACTAAACTTTATTGAAAAAAAAAAATGTTTTAAAAAACTATCTTTTTTTTCAAAATTATTTTACAATACTATTAATTTGACAACGTATTTCATTTTTGTACCATCTGATATGAGTATTTTTTTGTTGATATTATTAGTTTAAAACTAAATGCATTATTTAATTCATCTAAATTTCTTATTTCTACATATATAAGCGAAATATGAAGATTGTGGTGTATGAAATAGTTTTAAAAATATAATTTTTACAAGATTTTTTTATTTGAATGAGTAGTTTTTCTATGGTATTATTCGCTAAAATATTAACAATCAGTAATTCTTAGAAGGATAGTGACACAATGTTTAAATCATTCAGATTCTGATTTTTGCTTTCCTTCGAAATTTTAGGTACTTTTGATCACAACACTGAGGTGATAATGTTAAGATTTAATGAAAGATACTCCGTATAGGATTCATTTATCAATAGATATTTATCAGATTAATAATTTAAAAAGGAAATACTCGGAAACTAAAAGAAATCTGAGTTCGAAAATTTTAAAGCAATTTTATGAAATGTGTATAAGCAATGCTATCAATGATATGGTTTTTTCTGAAGTATTTAAGCTTAAGATAGCTTAAAAGCATCTAAAAGTTAAATTTTTTTTTAAGAACTTGCACTTACAAAGATAAACAGATAAAAAATCGAAAGAAAATGATAAAATAATAGCTGAAATCAGATAAATTACATAATTACCTACATATAACATTTGATGTTATAAAAAATCGTATATCAGCAGGTTATTAAAACATAAATACTTTAAGTTCTTAAACTAATATTTGTAAAGACATTATGATAAAAAACATTTTATTAGTTAGTTACTTAATTTTTTAAAAAAAAATTATTTTTTTAAGTCTTTAAAAAGCTTTGGAATTTCTTTAAAAACTGATTTTTTTTAAGAGAAGCAGATATTTGTTTCCCCATATTTTTGAATTGTAGCTTTAAGATTTTTCAAAATTCTCAAAGTGTTACATGCGGCTTATTTTTAAAAAAAATATTTTTAGAAACCAATAATTTTGAAATATATCATTCAGAACAATATAACTTTTCAAATTCAATAAATTTTATGCCCATTAGATTGGAGATTAATTTCTCCCGCCCCAACCTAATTTAGGTATGCGGGAAAAGACACTCGTCAGCGCGACATGCACATTAGATGAATAAGTTTTTTAAGTTTGCAAGAACCAATTGATCTATTATATTTTTTTTCTTAATTAAGACTTATTTTATTGCAAATATATTTTCTGTAATTAAATTGAACAAAATCATTTCAAAATATTAAAAAGTACTGACATATCGTATCATAATTTGTCCACTTAAAATTTGTTTAGCATCCGCATAAAAATATTTGATATGTAAAACTATATTTGTAAATTTTCATTAGCGTTTAATTTTACCTAGAATAAAGCATGCATTTTGTATTATAATTGGAAAGCAAAGGTACAATGGAATCGGATTCATTCCGAATCACGTTAGAATGATGAAAAAGAATAAGAAGAAATCACGCCTAAAGCTTTTTCAACCTATTGTATCGAATTCCAATAGAAACTCAATGCAATAAGATGAAATCATTTTTATCGTCTTCTACGGTAAGAAATCGGAAATTTAAAAAACAATTTTAGACTATGCGTATAGTACATAGAATTGATGATTTTTTTTGAATATGTCATAAGGTTTCATTTTGAGAATTAAAAAAAAAAAACTGTATAGATATTTTTTAGCATATCTAGTTTTTCTATTTCAATGTCTTTACTTTTATTCGAAATGAAATTTTCAATTTCACCTGAAAGTGTTCTATTCTGATTTTGATTTTCTATCAATAAAGTTCTAACTTTCCAATTCAATTTGTGCGAAGACTTCTGAAAAAGATAGAGAACGTTCATAAAATGCTATTCGGTAATTGATTATATCTTCTTCTTCTTTTTTTTTTTTTTTTTAAAAAAAAAAAAAAATCCCCATAGAAACAGAATTTCAATTTTTCAGAAAAGCTGTTAGAAATATTTTCTAAAATGATTTTGACGTCTTCTATTATTGAGTTTGTTAGAGAAAACTTTATCCTGTATTTCATTGAATATTCGTGTTGTGACTATCAAATATCATAAAAAATATAATAATTTGAAATTCATATTTTGACATGGTATTATCATCTGAGACAGAAACATGTGATTTTCTTTGTTTGAATATTTTATGGCATATCGTTTCTTGTACGTTTGTTGACAACTTCAATTTTTTTTTAAAAATTCTTTGTGCGTTTAACGTTAAATTCTGAACTGCAAATTACGTTAATAAATATTTTTATTCTAAAATCATTAAATTATCTAAAATAATCCAATGGCATCTGAAGTTTTTAATATTATTTTTCAATTTTAATTGTATATGACGTTGAATTCACAACTGCAAATTTCGTAAAAAATATTTTTTTTTTAATATCATAAAATTATCTAATGCTATAATTGGATATACTATAGCATACGTCACAGATCGTGTTATTCCTACTAAATTTAACTAGTAAACAGCATTTTCTGCGAACCTGATTTCTAGCTTAGCAACAAGTAAAAGCATCAAACGAAGTGTCTTGTTTATAAGTAGCTACTCTCCAGGTTGGAATTGTATTAGTCTAGTTCCTTTGGAAATAATTTATATTGTTGTTTTACCGAAGTTTATGAATTTAGTAAACATAATTAAAACTCAGTTTATTAATTAAACTAAAAGGTAAATGTTATTCCTTGTAAGTGGAAGTAGTTGCGCTTTTTTCATATTATACCCAATTATATTTTAATTTCAATTGTGAAAAACTATAAATTCACAACTCTTAAGTTTTCCGCAACAAAAATCAGATTCGGAAAACAATTTTAAATTAACTAATAATCTAAATGATTTAATATCATAAATATTTTTCTATTCTGTTCTAATAGTGTTAAATGTTAAATTCACAACTATAAATTTCGTCAACAGATATTTTTATAACATTATCGATTCATATTTCAGTATTCACTTTTAAATGTTAATTTACTTTAAGGAACATTTGTTAAAAATTTAAACTTTGAGTTTTATAATTCGTTGTTAAGTTTTGAGTTTCTAGCAACTCGCATAACTGAAATTTTACATGCGAATACTGTTTTCTTTCAGTTTCAAGCTTGTTAAATGTAGTTCATGGCCTACTGAAGTGATTATCAATTTTTTATTTGTGGCGGCACACTTATAACGATTTCAAAATTTGACGACACACAATGAAAAAAAAAATAGTTTAAAAGTTGTTTACTTACCTATAATACACTGCGTTAAATAGTCTGTGATAATAACTTTGAATATGAAATAAAAGATTATGTACTTATTAAGGGATTAATTATTTCTTTCGACTAATTTTTTGTTAGTTAGTAACAGTTATTTTTTTGCTAGTTATTAATTGTTAGCTTGTTTTCTAGTTATTAACTGTTAGTTTTTTTACATTAATTATTACTTTTTTGTGATTTCTTGTTAGTTTTTTTGCTAATTATTGATTGTTAGCTTATTTTTTTGTTAGTTATCCTTGGTTAATTTGCTTTTATAACAATTAACTGCATAGCTTACTTTAATGATTAGCTTTTATTTCCGTTGGAAAGTTAATATTTAGCTTGTACATTTGTTAATTATTTTAATAGTCATTAAATTTCCTAGTTATTTTAACATTTTTTTAAAATTGTGCGTCAAAGACAATTTAAACACTTCCTTCTTATTTTAACTTATTTTAAGATTGTCAGAGACAAGACAATCGCCGATAAAGATGTTCGTGCGGTTAAAGCGTGGAAAATTTTTACTAAAGTTTACATATAATATTGTATATATAATATTATATATATAATATTATATATGTGTACACTTTTGTATAATTTAAGCTTTACTCGTAATGAAAAAAAGCATTATAATTTTTATTGTATCATTTCTAATATTTGGCGGCACATTTTAAGAATTTGACGGCACACAAAAGTGCCGCGGCACAGTGGTTGAGAATCACTAGCCTACTGTATACAAACACAGGCAAATAAAGACATAATGCATTACATTAAGTCTTTTGAAAACCCTGTGATAGCAGCATACACAGAACAGAATCTCCTGTGTTTTCCCTTTCATAATTGGTATTATTTGCAGGAAATCCCTAATCACCTCATTTTGCTGGATAATGGTTTTCAACGTGGATCGAAGTGTTCTGAAGGCAGTCTTCCATAACAGGCATTTTTTAAATAAAATTCCACCAAATTAATCCAAAAATAGAATTTTCAGCAGGAAATGAATAGAAATTGGAAGTTAATTAAAGGAAAAATGCTTGTTTTTAATTTAATGGTAATTGTAAGAAAGACTTTTAAAATAAAGATCAATTTCTAAATATTCGTTGGATTTTTTCATATTATACATATAAATCACTATTTTCTAGCAAAAATAATTATGGGTAGTAGTTTAATTATTTTGTAGAACAAAAATATTTTTGTGGTATTTTTCTTTTTTTGTTAAATTTTTATAACCTGATTTTGAATGGGTTTCAAGGTATCAAACTATTTTCGGAAAAAAAAATTTTGAGAAATCAAAATTCTTCTCAATTTTATTATAATTTATATTGTATATTAATATAAATAAACATATTTAATAGGAAAAAATATAAAAGCACAGGAAATTTTTTGTTTATTTGAAAGGAGTTTTTAGATAATTTTAATGAAAATAACTCATTAAGGGAAAATACTCTGTAGAAAAAACTATTGTGTATACAGCAATCAAATTTTCTGATCAGCTTCATGTAACCATCTAAAGTGTCGTGATCCTCTACTTAAACGATATCATAAAATTAATAAAAAATATGGTGTTTTAAGCATATTTTTCTAATTTTTTCTCCATTTTGTTACCATTATTTTCAACAAAATATCTCATAGACAAAAAATAAAACATTTATCTGAACTCTTGCCGACTGGCCTGTGTAGGGGCAATACCTCCTAGATGGGAAGAAAGCCGAAGGACGCAAAACGATGACTCATACAGTTAGGCCCAGATTTGCTGATCTCTTCTGACGATGACTGTTTTTTTTTCCCTTCTGTTTCTCGACACTTTTTCGTTACTCTTCTACTAATTTTTTACTTTCTACAAATTATTATTATTATTTTTTTTGTCTAGATTAAATGTTCTTAAATTGTGTAAAAATGCTTAACATATTTATTTGTTTTCAGAAATGCTTAACAATACATCAATTCTAACAAAAATAACTGCTGTGTGAATGATAAAGATATATTTTTAAGCATTAAATACCAGTTTTATTTTATAAATTGGAAAATTTTATCTAGCTTTTTGTTATAAAATGTATGGATTAAAAACAAAGAAATATATTTTTAAAGGGACACATTTATTATTATTATAGTTTTGACATAAAACTAAGAAAGGGGTCTAATTTTTATAATGTGATACTTACATTTTTAGTAGATGATTGTTTTGGATTTTAATGATTTTGTTTTGCATGTTATTAGAACTAGAGCATACGAAATAAAATAGAAATTGTTTATAAACAATGACATAAAATGAGCTTAGGAAAATTTAGAAAATCAAATGCAGTCTTCAAACATAGTTTAGATAGAAAAAAAAAAAACAGATCAAAAGCATGATTATAATTTGTATTTTTTTCCTGAGGAAGTGTGATTGTTAGAAGTGATGAACTAAAACTAAAGTAAGCAGAACTAAAACTAAAGTAAGCAACCTAAGATAACAAATATTTTATTAAATAGCAAATTCAAAAAATGATAAATAAAATGTAAACACAAATTTTACTGAAATATGTTAAAACATTCAGTAACATTTAAAAAAGTATAATTTTTACCCATCACACTGATAAACTAAAATAAAGTAAGCAACCTTAGATAACAAATATTTTATTAAGTAGCAAATTCAAAAAATGATAAATAAAATGTATTTACTGAAATATATTAAACTTTCAATAACATTTATAAAAGTATAATTTTTACCCGTCACACTGATAAGCTAAAATAAAGTAAGCAACCTTAGATAACAAATATTTTATTAAGTAGCAAATTCAAAAAATTATAAATAAAATGTAAACACAAATTTTACTGAAATATGTTTAACTTTCAGTAACATTTAAAAATAATTCTAATGTCATTTAACGTTTCTTTTCTAATGTCATTTTCCTTGAAATGCATCTCACATACCTATAACAAAATGAATACAATATTTAAATGTGCATTTAAAATAAATAGTACATACTATATTCATGTATGAAAAATTAATAGATTTTTGTAGAAAAATTAATAGATTTAAATTTCATAATCAAATAAATTACAATATATTATGGTCAAACAAAAATGTTTAAAGTTTGAGCAAAAATTTAATAAAATACTAAAATTATTAATATTTTTATAAAATAAAACTCTATAAAAATAACTATATATTACAATAGTTTGCGATATGATTGATAAGAACAACTTAATTATTATAAATAATTTATCCACAATTTAAAATAATTTACTCTTAGTAAAAATATAATAAAGAAGCATAATTAAATTTTTAAAAATAAGAACAAATATTACTCACTTTAGAATTCTTTGCAACTTCAAAATCTCTTGGCATGGCGGCAAGCCATTTCTTACGTATTGGGAAATCCAAAATTTAATACTTTTGTACCATCAACTTTGTAAAATCCTCTGCAGTTTGGTACACAGCACTCATTGGCAATTATCCATAACACTAAGAATTAAATTAATGCTGACATTTACAACATTTGTTGAATAAATATAAATTTTACGAAGAACGTTGACACCAGAACACCGACGGTTGTTTACAAATTCAAATCAAAAATATTCGCCAATTGGCTGAATGCCGGCACAGGTTATAATACTTCAGAATATCGCCAATGGCTCGTTTGATCAGATTCGGAGTTTTTAGTAAAAATAGCTACCCTGACTGGTTTCCCTCTGGGCCTAACTCTACTACGTCATCATCACCTATAGTAACCCTTTGTGGGGCTTGATTCCTCTCTAGGAGGTATTGGTAGGAGGCAGGGAACTGTCCTTGCATCAGAAAGGTCCTGGGTTCCAATCCCGGGCAAGGCATTGATGTTTCTTTCTCTCTCTGTGTGTTCTATGTTCTTTCTCCTTTAACGGCCCTATAAACGGGTTGTGGTTGTGTGAATGGCGTGGCAGAAGTCAAATTCCTGGCCATAGATGGCGCCACTGAAAAACAGGAATAATCGCACCCCCAGCCTAAAAAGGCATACGACAAAAAAATAATAATCTGAACTCTAGAGGTCTGTTACATAATCACAAATACAAGGAACATTCATTGAAAGTTTGAAGACAAATTTATTATAATTATCTGAGTTTTCTTGTTTTTAGTAGACAAAAAATTGTAAAATTTTAGTTTTGATAAAAATGAAATAATAGTTTATAATTACATTTCAGTTGGAAATTATGAATGTTTGGCAGCTGGAAGTTTCTATATTTTATGGGTGGCGCATTCCTTTATACATTTGCTTAGTTTTATTTTCATATTTAATGCTTACCTTTGACGGTATTTTAGAGTAGTGAATACCATCAACAATCTACAACTTTTTAAGCATTCTACAAAAGAAAATGTTTTAATAAAACAACAATCTTATAATATTTTTATGCTTTACAATATATATACATGAATAACTATAAATATAATTTTTTTAATAATTACAAAAATAATTTTTAAATATTTTTATATAATGATAAATTAAAGGTAATACAACTGGTACAAAACTTTTCATTTGTTGCCCACAAACAGTAACAAAAAACCGTAAAATCTCATTGAAATATAATTCAAATTGTTATCCGAGAGTGTAAAAGTTTTCAAATATTAAATATTTCAGAGAAATATTCACCCAAATAAAAATGGAACTATGACCAACTTCCGGCTTCGTTTGTTTAATTTTCAGTAAGTTTGTCAGCTATCATGTATTACTAAAATTGCTATAACTAAAGCTCTATTCGACGCACATTCAAAAACAAAGCAGCATTGAAAACTAGAAAAATTGTACATTATTATAAAATAGCGAAACAAAATGTGATATTTTTTTGTCAAAATACTCGTTTATAAGGTAATACCTTAAAGTGAATATTGATCCGAACACTTATGATACAATATTAGTGCAACATTTAATTCATTTTTACATAATTTAAAGATAAAAAAGAATTAAAACGTTTCATAACTGCGTGAACGTTTAGCAATTGATTAAATATCTTTAAAACTTATCAAACCCAAGGATTGCTTTAGAGATAAGATATGTATAGATAGCTTTACATTTTCGTATCAAACGGTTGAACTTCGTATATAAATATCAACATCTTGATACTAATGATTATTCTTCCTTTTTATGATCTAGCCGCACGCAAAACCAATATCACGAGTTCAAGAATCTTCAAAGAGATGAGGTTAAAAATTTATGTCATCCCTGTCTATACCTTCATAGTTGAAGCGAAGGCCAGGAAAGACCTTCTCAGAGTTAAGATTACTATGCATCAAAAAACTATTTTGTCACTTATGAATCTGAACTTTTGTCACCCTTATGAAGCTGAAAAAAAATTGATTGACCTCCTGGTTTCTGCTCGATTGATTCGAACGAGTGTCTGTTTTTCGTTTCTACTGCAAAATTTTGAACGTTTTTCGTCTCGTAGCCAGAACGGAAGTTTGACTTAGAAGGCAAGATTCAATGGAATTGTTTCTAACCAATCACGAAGCTAATACTCTCCTTTTAATATTATTATTAATATATAATAATAATATTAATTTTAATATAGTAATTTTAATATATAATAATAATAAATNATATTTAAAAAAAGCATTATAATTTTTATTATATCATTTCTATAATTTGACGGCGCATTTTAAGAATTTGACGGCACACAAAAGTGCCGCGGCACAGTAGTTGAGAATTACTGGCCTACTGTATACAACCACTGGCAAATAAAGACATAATACTACATTACATTAAGTCTTTTGAAAACCGTGTGATAGCAGCATACAGAGAACAGAATCTCCGTGTTTTCCTTTTCATAATTGGCATTATTTGCAAGAAATCCCTAATAACCTCATTTTGCTGGATAATGGTTTTCAAAGTGGATCGAAGTGTTCTGAAGGCAATGTTCCAAGAGGCATTTTTTAAATAAAATTCCACCAAATTAATCCAAAAATAGAATTTTCAACAGGAAATGAATAGAAATTGGAAGTTAGTTAAAGGAAAAATGCTTGTTTTTAAATCAACGGTAATTGTAGGTAATTGTTATCGAACAGGATTTGGTAAAAAATAGTCTGCAAATACTCTTTTAAATTGCCCAACTCAGAAGACAAATGTGCCAACTAGTCGCACTTCGCTTGTTTTTTAAGTATCTAACGTTAGAATTTTGCCTCCAACAGCATAGTTTCNAACCATTGTGTGTTATCGAATAGGATTTGGTAAAAAATAGTCTGCAAATACGCTTTTAAATTGCCCAACTCAGAAGACAAATGTGCCAACTAGTCGCACTTCGCTTGTTATTTAAGTATCTAACGTTAGAATTTTGCCTCCAACAGCATAGTTTCTGGATCTTATGCTGATTGCATGAGTATTACCACAAAAAAGGAGGTTTTAGCTAGATAATTTCTAGCCATCAGAGTTATAGCCAAATATTCGTGGTTTTATTTGTATTAAAAAATTGTGTAGGAAGTTTCATACGATGCAATTTAAAATTTAAAAAAAATCAATGACAAAATACTCTAATTTTTTTTCTTCTATTTGATGACGGAAAGTTTTGCTTTTAATTTACATTTGTGTATGCTAATAAATTTTGCTGAAGTTATTTAAAAAGATTTCTTTTTTTAAACGTGTCCCATGAGTTTGTTAAACTACTTTTTGAATTAGAATCAATTGCATTCATTAGGATAATCTAAAATATAGTTTAAAGGAAGCCAAAAACGTCTAGTATAATATTAAACGTTGACTATCACAGAATACCTTTAGAAATACCTAGCTATTTTTAGAATACTTTTCAAGAAACTCACAGCAGAAAAAAATGATGCTTAGATTTGTTTTTCTCCCTTCAATTGCAATTTACCATCTTTTAAAAAATAAGTATTTTTAGAAGTTACAAGTGTTACATAAAAGTTTAAAAGAACAACTAAAACGCATTTCTTTATTAAGCCTTTTTATTTTTTTATCACAATTTCTAATAAAAAATTTAAAAGTTTTGATTTTATAAATTTTTTAATGTTAATCTCAAACAGTTTCATTTCCATAAAATTTCAGAATTTTTTTTCTAATGAATTATCTAGTATATTGCAATATTATAGATATGAAAGTAAAAATATTATTTTGTTTTGAAATAACTTAAATAACAAAAATTCAAAAGATTATCAGAAAAATAGAGAAAAAAAAACTGTTTCTTAATCATGCATCTGAATCTATCAGCTACTTTATAATAATATGAAACAAGATTTCATCAAAAAAGTATTCCCTTCTTTCGTATATCATGCGATCTTTTTAATAGTAAAATATATAGAGGAAAAATACTCTCACAAATTTTATTTCATATAGTTTTTGATATAGTTATTACAGAAATCTTACTTATTTATTATACTATTTATAACTCACCTCTTTTTTTTCCATCGAAAATTGAAAGATTTGAAGAAGCAGCTGAAATAAAATTTAATAAAAATAAGGCGATGATTATACAGAATTTGTGTATAAGAATGTGCAAAAATTTGAATCAATAAAATATTTTAAGCTTTATTTCGAAATAAGTTGTTTAAAAAATAATTTATCTATCGAACTCTTATATGGAACAATAATTTTAAGAGGATGAAAATATGTCTTTGTTATATATTCATGAAATATGTGGATATCTTTAAATTCAAAAACCTGCAGTTAAAGGCAGTTAAAGACATTCTATTCGAACGTTCGAAACGCGTTTGCGAGAAAATTGCTAAATGAAAAGCATCTGATTGTTGGGAGGGAAAATGAAGATCACCATCCTTTAGCAAAATCTGTAAGAAAGTGCAACTTTTCCGGTGTTTTCTAACTGAGGAAACGTGACGTCAGAAAGAGGTCATTTTTCAAACTCGAGCTTATTCGATTGATCCTAGTTTAGAGATTGAGATCACATTTACCATCGAGAAAAATTTTAAGTAAAACAAATCAACATTTACGCAAAATGGATTCAAAAGCCCTGAAAACCTCTCATGGTCAAAGAAAAAGAGAACTTTTTGCCCATAAAATAACTACCCATAGATTACACTAAAAAACGAAGTGTTCGATGTGCAAAAGACAAACTAATCAATAACTTTGGATTTAATGATCAAACCTTCACGTTCTAGAACTTAATCTTAAAGGTTTGAGAGGGTGATCTCAAACATGCTAATTAATTAAATTTTAATTAAATTTTAAATTTTATTCCAGGAGTCATTGGAAAGTTATTTTTAAAAGTTTATACTACCATATATACCCATATTTCAGTAACCCCCATATTTTGAGGGTCAGAAATCGAAATATGTCGAAAAAAAAGTTTTTTCTCTCTGTAAATGTTGGTTTTTGTGTCTGATTTCGTAACTTAAAATATCGTCTGTACTTATAACTTAGCACATTTGAGGTCACTTCTTTGAACCATAAGATTGAACCCTAAAACGTGAAGATTCGATCAATAGATCAAAAGTTATTCAGTGTGGTCTTTTTTTTTTTTTTTTTTTTTTTTTCTCACTCTATATCTGAAAAAACTGCATTGAAACGAAATTAAGCTTAAATAAAAGAGCAACCTGTTAAGAAATCTTAGATAGCGTAAAAATTTTGCTTCTTCCATAAAAAATAAATATAATTATATTTTTTATTAATTTACTAATGAAATAATGAATTATTTTAGCTGTCGGGGACTCATTTCGCTTAAGATATCTCTTCCAACCGAGAGATTGGGGGTTCAAATTCCGGCTGAAGCACTTGTTTATATTTCTAGATATATTTTTTCTAACAAGATAGCTATTTAGCATGTTTTTTGCAATTGATAATTTAGTATTTTTTAATTTAAATATTTTTTCAAAAAATTTAAACTTAAAAAAAGTATCTGCTTTATTGTTTTTTCAATTAAATCATATGAATTATTCTATAACATTTATTTGTAATAAAGTAATTTAATGTGTTTAGCTGATTTTCTTTTATCTTGCAACAAATATTTCAAAATTTTATTAAATTTAACTTGGAAATATCGAAAAAAATAAAATTTTTTATTCTTTTAAAAAAAAGAAAAAATCAAAAAGATATAAAGAAGGGATATATTAAAAAAACATTTGCAATATTACTGACAAAGAAGCACATGAAACACATATAATACAAGTTGCAACTGCAAACTTTGTTCATAATTTTTGACAAGAGTTATAATGTAAAGTTGTTTGCATATTCATAATTCGATTTAATTCTTTGTTCATAATTTTTGACAAGAGCTATAATGTAAAGTTGTTAGCATTTTCATAATTCGATTTAATAAATTATTGCAGAGTAAAAAAAAATCGGCAACTTACATTGAAAAAAAAATTATGCATTTTTGAAATGAAAAAAATAAATAAAATTACATTTTGAGCATTTTATTTCAAACACTGTGAGATATTTTGTTTTTTTTAAAAACAGTTAAACCTAAAAAATTCTTTTCATCCTGAAAGGTAAATTCGATTCGCAAATATTTTTATACATCTATTTGCGGAACAAATACCGTAACAGAGAAGCACTTTTACTTTATATTTACAGACCAATGATGGAATGTTTTAAAATGATTGAATAAATTGAGAATGAGATTTTGTGGGTTTTCCTTTGAACTTTGCAAATTCAAAATACTATTTTTTATCTAGAAATAGAAGAATTGGTAGTTTATAGCGGCGTTTTTACACTTTATAAGCTTTTAGAAGAATGTAAATAGAAACTTCAATTTGCAAATCACGAAATGTATTTTTTTTAAGATTTAAAAAGTTATTATATCAATAAATACTTTATTTTCAAGAAAAACTATTAAACTTCAACAGATTTTCCTTTTTTAAATGCTTTAATCTAAAATGAAAGCTTCTTTTTCACCTCGAATTGAAATTTTCTGATCAGGAAAAATATTTTTTTTACCATGATTTTTATTTTTAACAGAAAGCAATGCACAATAGAAAATTGGTGAGATTGAATTTTTGAAGTAAAGATTTAGTTCGTCAAAGATTTAGTTGTAATACGAAGAGGATAGAATTTCCAGAAATGTCTAAAATATTTTATTTTGCCTTTTTTTAATTCTTTTGCCCAGTAAAAAAATATAGTAGTTATTATAAAGGCGTTAAACAAACATTTTACTCTAACTTACTCTACAAATATTTTACTCTTAAAATAAAATAAAAATGTGTTATAAGTTTAAGTGTAAGAAATCATTGAGTATAAAAAAAGAAATTTGAAAATTTGCGTAAATCATTTAGAGAATCATTGGCATAACGTATACAGCGCTCCTCTTCTTTATCAAGCTGAATCCTTGAATGACAAGTTTATCAATTTATTTATATTATTTATTTAATTTATGAAAATCACTGAAATCGTTCACTTTGTTTTAAAATTATGAAAATCTTAAATATCGGTTTCAAGGATGTGAAGCGTTAAGGAAGGCAAAAGTTTTTCTTTACAACGAATATAAATTTATATTTAATTTAGGAATTTCATCTTCATTAATTTTTCTTGTTTTTAAATTTATCTTTTTGATGAATATGATATAGATGTATACACTTAGCCTAACTTGCATAACTTAGTAAGACTTATCTTTTTTGAATTTATGGATGATTAAAAAATGGATTAGTGCAATTTTCTTTTATTAGATAGCTGTTCTTCCTATGTGACTGCCTATGTAATTTTTTCTTTTCTCTGCTTGTAATGGAATTTATTATGTAACAGAATGAAACAAAAATTAAATAAACTGTATTAATAAAATAAAGTAGTGAAAAAAGTTAAAGATTTTCTATCAAACTAAAAAGTTTCTACTGTAACTTGGGTTTCTGTAAACATTCGTAGCTGTGACGTCAAAAGTATTCTATAACCTCTTCATTACCAGGGACCTTCGCTATGTGTACTTTCGCTTCTTAGCTTCTAAAAGCCAGCTGAAAGAAAATTTAAAGTTTTACATTTACTGAAACATTCGATACCGTTTAAACTTTCTATTCCTATAGATGCAGAACATGTAATTTATTTGGGTAGAATTCCACTTAAATAGAAGTGATTTTCGAAAAATTACGCTAAATCTACGTGTCCGAAAACGTAAATAATTTTAAAAATTATATAAGTTAGTTATTCAGAAAATATATATTTTTCTTTTGACTTAGTAGTTCTGCAATCTATATGAATCTTTTTAAATTTATATTCACTTGATACTTAAAAATAATGCAGTCAAGAACATGCAGGTATGCATATTGGTAGTTATAGCGAAGTTAATGACAGCATAGAAGTCAAGGGAAATCTCGTAATATTATGAGTACTTAATGTTATATCTATTTAGTAATATTTTTACGTGTATTTTAATTTCATAAAAAATTAAATTATTTAATTGTTTTATGTTAAGATATAATAATTTTGTGTTTTTTTCTCCATAATTTTAAAATTTTGCCCCTAAGTATTAAATATATATTTATAACTAGCTGAATATCCGTTCTTTTCACGGATTCAATTAAAAAAGGTGAAGAATCAATGAAAAATACTGCAAAACATGTTCAAAACTGAAAGGCATATACTGTCACAATAAATGTAACAGTACTGATTTGCTTTTTGAGCTGTTCACTTTAATCTTAACTCGTAACATAACTAATCCACATCAGTTTTTATTATGCTTTCATGAAAATAACAAAAAGAACGATTAATACCATCTTCTAATAAATTTGTAGTGAAATAGTTCAGATACAAATTTTTTTTTGGTTCTGAAAATGTCACTTACCTATTTCTTCCCTTAAATTTTTTAATTCAAGTGGCTAAAATAATTTCAATTTCCTTATTTTCTATTATTTCTCACCCTTTTAGATGGCATTACGTTAAAGAAGTTAGCAAAACGTGTTTTATAGTTTATTCTTTTAGAATGAAAATATATATTTAGCTTCACTTCGCAGGATGCTCGTAGCCATCTGATAATCAAAATTTAACATTTCTCCGGTCCATATTCTTTTTCATAGGCCGAAAAACATTTACTTCCAAAGTTTCGGTATTAAATTTGCTTAGTATTGATGCTATTTTAATAATCACCATATATATCAATATAATACAGTGAAACCTTTCGGGAGCGACCACACTTTGATCAGTAAAATGGTCATTAATCGAGGTTGGTCGTTCTTAGGGGTTGCTTACATTGATTACAAAATGTTATCGAAGGTATATGATTTTTCGCAAACGATGTTAATTTTAGTCAGTCTCATTTTCCTAGGGTGTAAATGCCACTTGTGTTGGCGTAATGAAAACTGGATCGATTATTAAGCATTAACGTCAATATAAAGGACCCCTACTGATATTATTATGTGTAAAAACAAATTTACCAATTATGAGAGATCTATTTTAAATAAATAAACAATTATATTTCTTGTTTAAGTTTGCATTCAATTTTATATCATAAAAATTAGTTAGCATTAAAGCTTGTTTGTTTGAGATGCTTTGTTTTTCTAAAATAACTTTTATTTTCTAATTTAGCTTTCAACTCTAAAATTAAATCATTGACTGCATCGTCTTTAACGTACTCTGACTGCAATTTGAGGTTATGGAACTCTTTCAGAAATCGTGAAAAAAAACTCTCTAAATGAGAGCTTTATACAAATATTTTGAATACATTTTAATATATTTATTTCTTTTGATATTTTTTCATATTTCCTTAATTAACTTTTTCGCATTTGGTTCGAAGGATTGTTCGGTTACTGGGAGAGGTTTTGATGGTCTCTCCTATTATTTCATTATTACGGTCTCTCCTATTATTCTATTATTTTATTTCAACTAATAAATACTATCAGCATTCAGAAAACATTGGTGCCAATAATAATGGACAATTTTTAACGGCTTCCCATAATGAGAAAGCATCTTTTCTCCTTTATTTATGATTTTTATTACATAAACTTTCTTTTTATTTAAATTAGCATATTTCCGACATTAATTAAGCATCATTGTGGTCAATGATTGTATGACGATTTTGTACGGTTTTTCTGAACAAATAAATACCTTTACTCCATTAATTTTTGCTTTCTAGTACATAGCTTATATCTTTTATTTCAATATGCATATGTTACTTCAATTAATTAAGCACAATTGACCTCAATAATAATATAGTGATTTTTTACTTTTTCCTAAACTTTTTACTTTTTTCCTTTGTACCACATTCCTATTAATTTTGCCTTTAAATGCATAAATATTTTTTTCCATTCAATTACCGTTCAGCTTAAATAAATATTTTCTTTAGAAATACGTAAAAATACTATAAATAAAAAAAAGCGTATGGTATGAGACAACTTTAAAAGTATGAATTTGGTGACGTAGACCACGCGTGCTGCCACATAATGTTGTTCCTTGAATTTATCTGACATAGTGAATATAAAATAATAAAATATTTAAATGCGTGTAATAAACTATTTTTTTAAAAACTAAATAGAGCTATAAGCTGGCAATTATCACTGATGTAAAAGTTAAAATATGTGAAAAAATTGTATCACCCATATTTAAGTTTAAAACAATGGTAAAAGCTTAACCAATCCAAAAATTTCATTTTGCTTTTCGCTCAACCTGCTTGAACAGTTGGTCGTAGAATGTTCGACTGTGACCTTTCTGGTGCTTCGCACTATCTGTATGCCAAATTTCCTCGATTTCGGTTGAATTGTTGAGGAGTCTATAAAAGAAGCACTCGCAAACACGCACACAGACTCAGACAGATAGACAGACATGTAGATTTCAAAAATTATTTATGTTGCGTTGTTTGCATAGTTAAAATAGTTTGGAAACAGAAATTTAATGCAGTATTGCATTACACTTAAACAAAACTTCATATTTTTTAAAATTTATTTATTTATTTCTAAATAAATATTAAATCTATTCATCATTGTAAGTAGAGTCCCGATTATCCGAGCCCCGGTTATCCGAGTTTCCGCTTTAACCGAGCTATCAAATATTTCAAGGATATTTTTTTGTTCTAGTTTATTTTTAAAAAAAACCGCTGAAAAAAAAATCTGAATTTTATCTTCCAAACACTCAGAAAAACAAAATCCAACAACTTGGTCTGATGAAATTATCGTTAATATCATCAATAATGATAATGAATCTAGCGAAGATGATGAAGACAGTGATTATTAAAATCAACATATAAAAATCTCTCATACAGATGGACTAAAAGCTATCGAATGTACTATTGAATATATAGAACAACAAAAAGAGGCGACACCAGCCTTCCTGTAATCCCTAAAAAAGACGAAACATTACTACAGAAAAGCGCCAAAGTTACGTAGAACGAAAAACGATTAAGGACTTTTTTTAAGTAAAAACGATTTAATTCTCGTAAAGTATGCTTTTTAAATGTTTTTAAGCAAGCTTTTTAATTATAATATGAATTGTATGTGGTATACTCTTATACTTTTTGTATTTCTTAAATATACCTTCTCTTTTTCTTTCCGTTTTTATACTCTTCGCTTTAACCGAGTTTGTTGCGGTCCCCAATAACTCGGATAATCGGGACTCTACTGTATTTAAATCGGTCATAATATAATAATATGTATGTCTCTTCCTTCTTTAGGTGCAATTAAACATTTTAAATATTTATATTCTTTTACTTACTTAAGACATGAGATTTTATAACTCTTTTTAATCTTATTGCATTTTATCAATCTTATTATAACTTGTGACAGTAAAATTCAAATTTCGAATTTTAATTTTTTTTTCTATATTCCTTTCTATTTAAGCAGTGAAAAGGATTAACTATTACTCGTCATTAGTATCATACCATAAACAATATTCTTTGATCATAATAATTATTCTTCAATGGTAGGAACTGTGACACCGTGAAACCATGCAAGTGACTCTGTTGTCAAATCTCGTAAAATAAAATTCGATTGTTTGAAATTCTGAAAGTAGCGTTCCTTCTAAAGTCGAAAGACTTTTAGTGAAATGCCATTGCTAGTTCGGAAAATAAAAAAAAATATTGCAAGAAATTCCAGCGATGAGTTTTAAAAATATCAACTATTTCTCGCATAAATGATGCTCTATATTTTTGATGCCCACAAACACCGATATCATTCCAGTCGTTTTCATTCGTGCAAGGGAAAAAAAACACTTATTAAGAATTAGTATTATTACTGTTATTTTTTCTCCGCATTCTCTAAGAAGTATTTAAAATTGAGTTTAAATTAGATTACCCACAGTTTCTTTTTATAGATTAAAAAAATAAACGAAGTAAAATAGAAATTTAAATTATAAACTTTAATTACTTCATGACCCCTTACGCATAATTTGAAACACATTTTAGATAATTTGGAACTCCAACACATACAGAAAGTTTTGATTAATAAATTTTATTTCGCGTTTCAATTAATTAGATTTCTTAAGAGGAAAACTACTAGGTTTTGTATTATGATTTTATAAGAGATGCTATTTTTTTAAAATTCTATGACAAAGTAAAATTAAATTAACGTTAGCATTTCTAAGCATCCCCGAACTATTGTGGTTTTATTTTCTAGAACAAATTTCACTAAATCAAAATATATTTGTCTCGAATTTTTTTTTATATGTGAATTTTATAAAAAGTTAAAATTGAAAAATATCTGCGGAGCATATTGACACTAATATTAAATCAGGTTTAAAGATTAGTAAATATAAAAAAAATATATATCCATAATTAAAATTAGTTGATAGGTAATTAAGAAAATTCATTTATTTCAGAATTTGTAATTATTTTTTCGTTGATTTTTTATTTTTCATCTCTGTGGATATTTTATTTATAATACTAATAATTCTTTTAAACCAAGTTTTTTAAATTAAACAGTAAGGTTACTATTAATATAACAACTTAAGAGTAAACTAAATTTTTCAATTATTATTTCTTAAATTAAACCATACTTTAAACTAAACCATAATACCACATATAAGGTAAAATAATATTGCCTTACTGCGCTTCATTAAATGTGATGTAAATTTAAGCAATTTTATTAATGATCACGCTCCAATTAGTTTTTAGTTGGAAGCTAATTATGTAAATTATATTATTTACATTTTATATCTTAACCAGAATCCTTGAGATAAAGAGTTTTTAAATATTTTTGTTAGTATGACAAACGCATGAAAATTATAGTTTTTAATATAAAATAAACTGGATTTTCTCGAACCCTATCATTCCTGGCCTATAGTAGTGAAGAGATTTTTTTTAAATTTTTTTATTACACAAATATTAATAAAATGTCATCTTAAATAAATTAAGTATCCTTATTTTATAGTAGCATGCAATAGTTTCAATGAAATAAACCGTGTTTTTTTTCTCATTTATTTTCCATGAAAATGAATTGCTGTAGACATGATATTTTTGATTCCCTTGCGATATTTTTCCAAAAAGTTCAAAATAATGCAGTTTATGCTTATTTCAAACATAATTAACTTTAAAGTTACTTAAAAGCTGTAAAAAACAAGCAAACAAATTGAAAGTATAATCGACGAAGAATATATAAATGTAAGATTTTCTGTTGAATTCATGGTAAACATTATTTTATTGGAGGAAAATACAGCTGTTACATTCAAAGAAAATGAAAGTGCACAATTTAAATATTCTAAAATAAAATGTCACTATAGTTAGATTACTAATATTGGTTGTGGTTATTTTTTAGAAGTCTAAGATTTGTATGCATTGTTTAGTATATCTACGCAAAATAACATTGTATAGATGAAATCGCATAAATTTCAAAGTCATAAAGATTTCATATCTATTTAAAAATATTACACTGTAAATTAAGTAGGAAAATTGAAATGTTTTATTTTCCAGATTTTCAGTAATTATTATTACTTTTTGTCAAAAGTCTCTGTACTTAATAAGTTTTAAAACTTAAAACCAAATAAAAAGGGCAATTTGGGCATAAGAGCTAGAAATACAAGAGCTTAATTTCGGTTTATATAAATAAAATATATATTTTTTCTTGAATAAAACTCTTCTATATTTTTTTAAATATACAAAGAATAAATATCTTAAAGATTGAGGGAATCTATTTTCGTATTTAAAATTTCATTAAATAACTTACTTAAGAATAAAAACAGTCTTAAAATGCTATAATAATTTTTTTAAAATTGTGTTTTTTATTAATTCAGTTTTTTTATCTTTAATTTTAATCTCCTTATCTTTCAATTTTATATTTTATTTAATAAAACTTATTTCATTTTTAAATATTTATTTTTTAGATACATTATTATATTTAAACTTCGTCTCGAAGATAAGACTATTGAAATGTAAAATGAATGTAAATGAATTTATATTCTGTTGGTGTATATAAAAATTTAACCTTTACAATAAAAAGAGTTCGTGAAATTGAACAAAAATCTGCCAACATGGTTTCGAACAGTCGAATTTAAAAACCAGATGTGTCCAAAATTGAAACAGCACATACTCATTTGATTAAAATGTTGCAAAGTAAACAACTGTTTTTACTAAATATTAATGGATAAAAATACTAACTATCTCAAAAATAAAATCATGAAAAAAAGTAAAATCCTGCACCAAGAAGAAAAAACATATTCCAGACTGCCAGAATAGGGTAAAATTTACCAGACTTTACTTGTAATTTTTAAACATACCTTTATTATTTTAAGTGTCACACACCAGCCTCGATTGTTGCCATTTTTTTCTAATCTGTAATTATTAGGTTTAGAATATTCTGAGATAATGAATTGTCAACAAACGAACTATTTCTTAAATTTCACATGAAAGCGTAGCAATAATTTTTTTTATAGGATTATCATTCTAAATTCTTCAAAAGACTAATTCAGTGAAGTAAGTGTCAGAGGTTTTCAACTTTAATCAATTTAAGTTGAAATATCGTTTAAAAACAAAGCTAATTAAAATTCCATGATTTTTTTCTGTTTTTTGTCTAGAATTGTTTGTTTTAGTATACTTTTATAATGATCAAGTTGAGATTTTAATTATGAAAATGCATAGCATTAAGGAAGACCTGAATAACTATGTACTATGTAATCAATCTTACAGGCTTTGAAACAGGTGTTCTTCAGCTGAAAAGTTTGTAGCATAATTAATTGATGATATTGAGTTTATGTCTCAGTTTGACCGTTTTATGGCTATTTTATGAAGATTAATTCATTAGATTTGATTATCTATCAATGTTAAAAAAATATATATGTTACATGGATTTTTATGCATGACTATTTTATTGGATAATTAATATTCACAACATTGTATTACATTTCATTTGCTTAATGCTTGAAATATTTTTTAATATAGTTCTGAT
Organism: Parasteatoda tepidariorum; assembly: GCF_043381705.1. Lineage (NCBI taxonomy): Eukaryota > Metazoa > Arthropoda > Arachnida > Araneae > Theridiidae > Parasteatoda > Parasteatoda tepidariorum. Next base: position 83,022,180 of record NC_092210.1, read on the forward strand.
TTTTGAGGATTGTATTTGAAAACGTATTATTAGTGGAAAAATTATTTAGTAAGTTATAAGTTAATCCACACAGAAGCCTTAAAATAAACGCTATCAGTAAAAAGTTATTTTAACGTTTCTTTCAAAATTCGTTTTTGTAATTTTTAGGTTAGAAAAAGCGTTTTAATTTATCTGGTGCTCTGACTCATAATTATATTTTAAAAAAAATAATTAGGAGCCGCAGTATTTTGCGTTGAATAATTTGTAAACTGAAAAAGTTTGGTCAAAACTACCAGAATATGGGAAAAAATTATCGTGTTTCTGGCTGTATAGGAACTACAAAAATCTCGTTAATTTTTACCGAAACCACTGAATAAAAAATTTTTTAAAATTAAATGTTAAATGTGGTTTTATATTGCTTGATACAATTTGGTAAATGTGGTCAAATTTTTTAATTTTATCATGATACCTTAGAGCATGGCATACAAATCATTTATGCTATTTAATTTATTTTTCTTTTTAGTATTGTTTATTAAATGCATAGTAATAAAAACTATAGTCTGATCTATATCTGATTTNATAAAAATAAATGGAGCGACATTTTCTTGGTGATACGATCTCACAAACAATCACTCTCGGAAATAATACGATTTTTATTCGAAGTCTGTGCAATAATTGTGAAATATTATTGAACTGCATTTATAAAATAACTGGCGAAAACCTGGTCAGCCAATTTAAATAAGTAGAATTTCAAGTATCTCTGACATTTAAAACGATACTGTCAATTTTTTTGATTATATATCACTTATGACAAGTGAGAGTGGTTTTAATTTTTACCCCCTTTATTTTAAGATCTGGCAAAAAGAAAAGAAAAAACAAGCATTGATGCGTTGGTAAATGTAATGTTAAAAAAGAATTTGTTATTCAGTACAACATACTCTATAATTTTTTTTTATAACTTTTGTTGAACAGCCGTATTTTGAGTTTGCTACTACAGATGTTCAACTCTACTCCATAGCCTTATAATTTTGAGCCCAATCCAGAATAAAAGGAAACTTTTGAATCAAGTACTGGGACAAGTTTGTCTCCGCGGAAAACTGTTAGATGGAACTATCCTGATTGTGAGTTAGGTGGAGAGGAAAACCACGAAAAACTGACACGGTTATTCTGATTGGCTAGGGGACTTTAATCTATATTCGGGCTGCCGCTAAGGAAATTTTGGAACAGCACTGTGATCATTGCGAGACGGGTGCGGAATTCGTATCTAACCAGCCATCGCTGGGATACGAACCCGAGTCATCTGATTGGAAGGCTAGTACTATTTAGTACTGTGATCGAAGGCTCTATTTCCCAAGCCACCATGATTCGGGCTAACATTTTTTTTTATATATAACAATCAGTTGACCCAATTTTCCGGTTTATGACTACTAATGTTCAACTACGTAGCGTTGTCATTTCACACTCAATCCAGAAGACAAGGGAACTCCTGGATCAATGGATCAAGTATTAGGAGAAATTTGCCTTCTTGAAGGACTTTTTGATGGAACTAAACCGCATTTGCGATACATGGAGAGGAAGACCACAAGAACCTCCTACGGTTAGCCTGACGGCAAGGAGACTCTAACCCATGATCCGTCTGCCACTAAAGATATTTTCACGTCAGCACTGTGGTAGGTGCAAGCCGGATGAAGAATTCGTCTCTACCAGCAATTCCTGGGATTCGAACCCGTTGTGAATTATTTTGTGAATTACGTATAGTTTCTTTGCGTGGTAACTAGAGTACTCAACTTACAAATGTAATTCTTACAAATGTAAACTACTAGCATCTGTATACCAAAATTTATAAAGTGTACTTTTTGATACAGTTTCTCTCTTTAAACCATTTAGTATCCTTAACTAACAATAATAAAAATTATATGCCAAATATTTTAAAAGTCTAAACTGTTTGCAAAATTGAACTATTGCACTAAAAAAATACATCTCGGTTCCATCTGTAGAAATACCAATTTAGGAATGCCACCATATTTGATTTCTTTTGTACATCCTTATTGAATAGAGATATAATAGACAATCCTTTTGATAAATACCAAGAGTTCTTTATAAATTTCTGTAAATCTATTTTTAAGAATTTTTAATTAATCTTCTCATACAAACTTTATATGGATACTTCTGAGTTTATTTCAGTGAATTTTTTTTATATTATCCTAAATACAGCAGAGTCCATGGATATTGAGTTCGNATAGCCATGTGTAAAATTTTAAATATATTTTAAGTAAATTAAGAAATATTGAGAAAAAAGAAAAAACCTTGTTTAAATTTTTTCTAATTTTTCGATTTAAACTTTATTTTTTTACTCAGGAAATTTTCCGGAATTTTGATTTGGGCTCACAATCACCCCTGTATCTACCAGCAATTCCCGGGATTCGAACCCGTTGTGAATTATTTTGTGAATTACGTATAGTTTCTTTGCGTGTTAACTACAGTACTCAACTTACAAATGTAATTCGTTTTCCTCAACACTAAAACTACTAGCATCTGTACACCAAAATTTATACTGTGTATTTTTTGATACAGTTTCTCTCTTCAAACAATATGTAGTATCCTTAACTAACAATAATAAAAATTATATACCAAATATTTTAAAAGTCGTAACTGTTTGCAAAATTGAACTATTGAGCGGAGAAAATATATCTCGGTTCCATCTGTAGAAATACCAATTTAGGAATGCCACCATATTTGATTTTTTTTGTACATCCTTATTGAATAGAGATATAATTGACAATTCTTTTGATAAATACCAAAAGTTCTTTATAAATTTCTGTAAATCTATTTTTAAGAAGTTTTTAGTTAATCTTTTTATACAAACTTTATATGGATACTTCTGAGTTTATTTCAGTGAATTTTTTAAATATTATCCTAAATACAGTCCATGGATATTGAGTTCGATATTCCTATACTATATTCCTTTCGATATTTGCCGACGAGATGGTCGAGCGGTTAGCGTGCCTGACTGCGAAGCCAATGGCTGTGGGATCGAATCCCGCTCAGGGCATGGATGTGGCCCATCCTATAAACGGGTATCTGTGGCAGTTTGGCGTGGGTAATGTTACTCGCTTCCGTGACTTAGGTTCACAAGTGCCCCCTGGGTAACGTTAAATGAGTAATGCTTCCGGCCTCTACCTAGGCGAAGGATGTAAAAGTTCAGTGCCTGCCATTAGAAAAAAAATATTCTTTTCTATTTCTTTACTTATAATTTTAAAGTCATCAGCGTATTTAATTAAAATAACAATCATGTTGCGTGCTGAGAAATAATGTTTTTAGTCCTAATTTTTTTAAATCCTGAATACACGGACGATTTGCATTAAATTTATATTCAAAGCCGCCACTTTTTTATATGTTCTAGTAACTACGCCAATGATTATTTTCCGACCTCTGTTTCCCTGTTAATCACAAACATTTTTCCGTTTCTTTACTCAACGCCCTAAGTAAATTCTAATATCCAAAATTGCTAAATAATTTTTACAATTCGTACTTTAGTTCTGCGTGAACTTAACCTCTGCTCTATATAACTACGGCATTAATTTCGAACTTAACTTCCAACGTTTTCTTGCTTTTTATATATATACCAGGGACTTAATCCTTCTGTAGTTAATTCAGCTGTTACTTAACGTATCAGACCCAAACACCCTTGTTCTTCAAATCCTTAAAATGATCTTTCTACTTCCTTTTATTTGCTGGTTACTGTGAGCCTGATTACTACAAATACTAAATGTGTATAGTTTAGAACAGGAGTTTCCAACTGGCGAGCCTTTTTTTGTGGCCCGCGAACTAAAATATATTAGTTGTCATTTTTGGCGGACAATTTTTGTAAAAAATCAATATGGATTTAAAATACTTTTCTCGTTAATAAAACCTAATTTCTTCGTTTCTGTGAAATTTAACTTACTTCTAAATTAACTACTTCTTATTTTAACTTGTAATTCAATACTTTTGTTTTGTACAACTTGGTAAAAATCTGACAGTAATATTTAATGTTCCTACAAACATGTAAGAGTCCTACATAAAATTTTGATAAAGTTGCGGCCCACCATTTGANATGTCATGAAACTTATGATGAAAATAAATCTTTGTTAGTTCATAGAAGTCACGAATTAAGAATCGTTTCTCCAAGATTAGTGATGGATAATATAGATATGTTATACAAAAAATAATGGAAATAGATCTTAGTTTATTAATGTCCTGAATTAAGAATTACAGTTCGAAGATTAGTTACTGGATAATGCAGATCTGAAAATAACCTCTTGCTACCCGCCACGTGGCGAGTGAACAAAAAGAAAGTGGCGACTTCAATTAAATTAAAAACCAATAACTTTTTCTCATAATTTTTTTTTGTTGAAAATTGTCTAATGGTAACAATGCACCAATGTAGAAAGATACTGGAAAACACAATTTTCAGTTAAATATCAACTGTCTTTACTCAAACTTTTCATCCTTCTGAGAACCGGGAGTGTTCGTAGTTTCGGGCAAATGTATACCGGGCAGTGGCACTTAACTAGACCTACTATAAATTTTGGACATTCAGCGTTGGAAGTCAGCAACCACCAATTTCGGTCATTCCCAGTAACATATATATGTCATGCAACTGATAATGAAAATAAATCTTAATTTATTGAAGTCACGAATTACGATTTGCATTTCCATGGTTAGTTACAGGATAATGTACGTATTTAATGCAAAAAATGATGAAAATAGATCTTGGTTTATTAGAATTTTGAATTAAAATTTACGTTTATAATATTAGTTACTGAGAAATAAATTTGTAAAATAAATTTTCTAACGTGTTAGTTACAAGATTAAACAACTTTTTCTTAACCATCTTTTTTCCATCAAAAATACCACTAGTTACTCTTTTCTAATCTAATAGAGCATTTCACTTATCATTACGTATTTTTTATTCGATAAACACTTCGAAGAGTAGAGCAGACTTGTTTTTTTTTATTGCAATTCAATTCCGTCCTAAATCAGAACAAGTCTTGTGTAAATATTCCCTTGAGTGTTGGACACAGTATTAATTTCATTACAGGCTCCGTTTCGTCGCTTGTAAGTTGCTAAACAGCATCAGTTTAAACTTCCAAATTAAACTTTCTATAGAATTTAGTATGTTTTTTAGTAAGTATTTTAATTATATTTCGTCAATATTTTGTAAAAATGAAACTATTTTAAATCTTTAAAAATAAAAAATTAAGAGTCAGGAAGGTAAAAAGAAATAATCGGCCCAAGCGACCCAAATCATATTTAAAAAAAAATTTAATTTTGCAAACTTTTCAATAATTACAACTTGCAAAAATCACAATTTGCAAAATAGTATATACGTTATTTTAAAATGATAATAATTTTTATCAATAAGATGTTTCTCCTTGCTCGTTTCACTTGTCAGGAATATTTTGTTGATATGCTAAAGCTAACGGTAAATGTTAATGGGTAATATACTAATGGTAACAAAAGGATTACTTCCGTCTTGAACAATAGTCACTATAGTACTTAAAAATATTTAAGCTTAGAAATACATAAGGCTTGACACAATAAGAATTAATGAAATGGAAGTAGTTTGAGTTGTTAAACTATATAACGATAACCTTACATTGTATAACAGTAATTAAAAGCGATTTTTTATCTTCCTTGAGTTTTTTATATTTTAAAAAATTTGAATATAAATGTTAAGATTTATAGAGAGCAACATTCTAATTCTTCATTTTTATTCTTTGATTATTCATTTTTATGTTGCTTTTAGCAGAAAATCAATCATGAGCTTATAAAGTTAAGATCTCAGGAGAGTTAGATATATTTTTCTGCCGCAATGAATAAATATTCATTAATTAAAGCAAAGAAAGCTGAAAATAAAAAGAAAAAAAATTGGAGAGAAAGCCCTGAAAATTGAAAGAACTTTCGAATAAATTAAAATTTTGATGAAAACTTACCATTAGTTTTTGAATGAAACTATCCCTTTCAGCACTTCCTATTTCAACTCCGTAGTTGCCTTTAAGTGAGCAGATTAAGTAGATTTTGCAATAAATTTAACAGTTGATACTTCTTTATTTAATAATAAAGTTTAAAATATGTCAAGTCGAACAGTATAACTAAAAAATACGAAAAATTTCCAATAAAGCATATCAAATTGCTACCACTTTTGAATACTAATTTTAAAAAAAAAAATATGTAGTCTTAAGTTTGAAAACAATAATGAATCTTCAGCACGTCAAATTTCAAGTCTAGTTTCATTCCTATGGCATGCAGAACGGCCCACATGGTATTTTTTGCTATAAGTTTAATAAGTAATAGTTCTCTAACTAGTTCTCGAACTACATTTTTTAATCCATCGAACTTTCTTTACTTTTTTCCACAAAACTTCGTAGTTACAAGATTTTAAGCCTTAAATTTTTTCTGCTGTTAAACAAACTGTAATGTTAAATTGAATACTCTAACAAGCGGCGCTATCGATTTTTGTTATAGAGAGACATATTTATTTACTTTTTCTATTTATTTAGAAGTAGAGGTTTCATTAGATTTTAAAATAGTTATGATTAAAGTATTGTTAAGTTTCAAAACTGTTAGATTTAATTTATCTGTGAAATTATATTTCAAATAACAGATATTACAAAACAGCATATGAGTACACAAAGGTCGAGTCGTGGCAGGAAATGGATATGGGAAATACACGCATATCACAAGAGTTATTATTTCGTTTACTAAGAATCTATCTAAACATCTAAAAAGTTAAAAAAATTTCTCATGCTCATACCATTAAAAGTATAATGTAGAAAAGGCAATGAATTGCCCTAGGTATTACAGAATTGTGAAAGAAATTGTTCTCCCTTAACACCTTAACGATCGGTTAATTTTCAAGAAAATGGTCATAAAACTGTCTATTTTGCCAAATACACGTATTTGATTAGTGCTAGTATCTAGTTTAAAATAAACTAACTATTTACCATGACCTTAAAAAATATCCTGGTACTGCTATATGGTGTATAAAATGAGAAATAAAATGATTTTTGGGCAAAAGAAATGAATTAGTTTTATTCTTATTGGCGCATTACTACTGAACACTCCTACCCGGAAATTTCACGGGAGCGATAAGGAAAGGGTTAATAAATATATTATAATTAAATTATAAATATATTGTAATTATATAATAAACATATTAAAATTAAATTATAACTAAATTCAGTGAAGTATAAACGACAATGTAATGGCAGAGATTTCTTGGATTAGATTAAAGTAAGATTTGACCTGTCTTTCTATTGGCAAACATATGTTTTTTGATTGCTAGGTTTTATGCTATTCAAAAAACTAACATTCGGGTGAAGATGAGCAATGCTAATTATACATAAAGAAGTTTCTATGGTAGAAGAATTAAAACCTTGGATCATCATGATTTTTTCATGATGTTCAAAGATATCTAGAGCAAGTTTTTATAAAAATATTATACATTAGATTGGTGTAAAAGGACATGTATTCTTTCAAAATATGTTTTTAATATTTAAAAATGCTGCAAAACTATCCTCCAGGTTTATAAAAGATAAAAGTTGCTGACTAGACATTGTAAATTTTTTTTTTTGCCATTATGCGCAATTTTACCATTTCTTTATGACTCTTGCCTGGATAGGCATTTTATGTGCATCAACATTAACCTTTTGGGAAAACCTTGACAAATGAATCTGATGAGGATATGATTTTTCCATCTGTACATTTATGAGACGAAGTGAAGTGATGCTTTACTTTCGTCTTGTCAAGACCACGGGTGGAAATTTCTTCTTCTGTTTAACTTTTTTGTAAAATAGACAGCAAAAATAAAGTGGCATGAATGCTAAAATAATACTTGGTTTCATGCTTGATTTTTTGCTTGTTGAGTTGCTGGTTTGCTCATTATCCTTACACACGATGTTAATCTTCTCCGTTGTGTTGGAAAGACGACAAACTGCAGATTTTCAAAAAAAAGGTTTATATCTGTAATTCCGTTCACTCAAAAATTAAACCTCTTTTTCCCTTGAAAATAAAAGTCTCTCTTATCATTTCTTATTTGTTATATTTTAAGAAATTTTTTAATCGACGAATTAATATAAAATGTAAGCAGCAAATCTACTTCTATCTTCAAAACGAAAAATACTTTTCAAAACATTTTTATCTTACTTACCCACTCTCAGAAATATTGTTTGAAAGATTCATCATGCTTTTAGTATTTGAATACAGTGTCTTTAAATTTAGTTGAAAAACTTCCGTTTCTATATCCGTGAATAAATGCAGAAACTTTTGGAGCTTGTCTCAATATTTTTTCGTATTATCGAACATAAAATCTTACATTTAGCTGTGAATGCAATCCTAAATATTTTGATTGATTACTATAATGCAAGAATTGCTCACATTTTGTACGAACTTCATAATGCGTAACATGTTATCGTAATACATTGGATACTTAGAATAATTCTCTTATTCTGATGTTTATGAGGTGGATTCTCTTTCAGAAACTTCTCGTAAACAGAAATTTTACTGAATCACTAAATTTTGGGAGACATTCTGATGCAAAGTTTACAGGAATGAAATTTTCACGTTCTATTTGAGAAAAAAAGTAATATAAGTTTCAAAATTAATAGATGATAAAAGAAATATTACCTTTGCAAAATAAAGCTTAATTTTTAAATTTAAATACACGAAAATAAAATATTTTTTTAACCACATGTGCATAATTCAGCACGCCTATCTGGAGAAGACAAATGAGGCGTTGGATACTGAAAACCGCAAATCCGTTGCTTATTTTTTTTTCCCAGAACGGTAATAAAATAATAGTCAAATTTGTAGGGAAACTCTTATTAAAAAGTCAATCTATTACAGAAATTTTAAATTTCATTAAAATGAACGAAATTAAATTTACAGATACTGATTTATTTTAACTACGCATAAGTTACAACTTATGGTTTATATTAAAATGCATAGATTTTAGTAAAAAAATGTTACACCAACTTTATATTTCCTATTATTTATCTTTCAAAAATATTTTAGAAAAGGTGTTTAGATGATAATTGACTAAATAGCATTATTATTGTATTAACGTAATATGGATGAAAACTTGCGAAAGTAACAGCAAATTTGAATTATATTGGCGGAAACAACTTTTGCAGCTTAAGAAAATTATTGGTAGGCATTTTATTGCATTTTAATAGTTTAATATAAGTTTTGGTTAACCGAAAGATATAATATTTATATCTTTCGGTCAATGATATCCGATTAGATATAATATTTATATCTTAATCGGAAGTGTATATGAAATATATATATATATAT
>NC_092210.1:83034429-83054130 GCF_043381705.1 Parasteatoda tepidariorum
ATATATATATTAATATGGTATCCTATTTTTTTCTTTTTATCGGATCGGATATATTTTTTAGGGGAATAAATAAACACAGTTTACGGTAGGTTGTCTAAAAAAAAGATGCATCCCAACAAAAGATTCATCCCAACAAGAAGTTTTGTTTTCCTAATTAAGAAATAACAATGTAAAAATACTTTCGTACGAAAGCTTATGTTACAGCTAATTAGCAAAGCACTATTTATTCTTTGCAAATGAAGAATAGAAATTTTTTTTAAATATTCTTTTTCGTTTTAAACTATGCCATTTTTGCGTTAAGAGAAGTAGGCTGAAATTAAAATTAATTTAAATTTAATTAATCAAACTGAATTTTTTTAAGTCATTTGTTTCAAGTTCATTGATTTGAACAATAAATTCAATACTTTTTCATGAGAACGTCATTCCCCTTGGAAATAATTTAGCAATTTTCATAAAGGGTTCAAACACTTCACGTTTCTATTTCTTTTTTCATTTTTTTAATTGTGTATATATATATATATATATATATCAGCTCATATATAAGGAAACTTTCTACCTCTGCTGAAGAAACCACCCTGTCAGAGAGAAACATGATCACCTCTAACAGCTACTCATCTGATCAGCTCTAACTTATCTCGTACCGGCGTTTCATGCTGTTTACACGGTCCTTATCCGTCCCGGCAGCAGCAGCATCCTCAGTTGCACCAAGGCACCTTTCAGCTGATCGATGGTCGTTGGAGCTGGTCTTTGAGTTGCAATTCAGATTACTATACTTATTCATTTGGATTAAGGTCTGGGATCGCAGGCCACTCTAAATCGTTGAATATTCCCTGATTGGAGATATTCATCTACCAATTGAGCCCTGAGTGGACGAACATTATCATCCGATTCTGTCCATATGCTCAATGGAAAAGTCTCACATAGGGTGCTGTGATATCTTCTTTTTACAACTGGCTTGTCAGAGTACCTTTATCGAACACATGGTCGTCTAGCCATACCTTCTATTGACCATACCTGTGATTTTCTATTGAAGATAATATAAGCTAACGTAACTTCTAAATTTAAAGTCCTTAAGGCTAGTACAAGCATCCATGTTTCATCTAGCAAAAATTTTAGCGGTCTGAACTATTCTCAGTAAAGATTCCATACTAATTGTGCTGTGAAAGAAACGAGTATTTTTAGAATCAAATGGAAAGAAAATTAGGCCAGAAACTGACGAAACGAAAATAGAAATAGAGACGTAGCGAATATAAACATTCCAAACCATGCGAGGAAATCCACATTGACTTGTGTGGTCCAATGCCAACAACATCAGTAAGTGGACCAAATTATTTTATAAATTTATACATGATTTCAGTGGATATTTGGTTTCTTTTGCATTTTTAAAACATTAGATAATTTCAAGAACTTAAAGTATTGAGAATAGATAATGGAAGAGAGTATATATATCACGATTTTAAGGATTTCATTCGAGAAAATGGCAATGAACTAGGAATCACAGCTCCTTACACTTCCAAGCAGAATGGAAGAGCGGAAAGAAACACGAAAACAATAATGGGAAGTTCTAAATCAGTGATTCCCTACCTTTTGTGGACCATCGCCACCCTCTAGGGGTTGGCTTACGCTGTGCCAGTGGCACCTTTACGTAAACGAGGCAGACCAAAAACTCTTGATCCTGACCTAAAAACCTTGATGACCCTCAGAAGAAACCAAAAAGTGCTGGTCCCTCAACGAGACGTTTAATCGGAACCAGAGGGGGAGTGTAACAAGCTCTCCTCTTTCCCCCACTACAGCGCCTCTGGCGGTGAACTAAGACAGTCTGCCAGGAACCGCCGTTAAGTACGGACGTTTAACTCGAGCCCAAAACCCCCTCTTCCAAATTCTTGTATTTTTTTTTATCCTTGTTTTATTTTTATGTGTTTTGTCCTTTTCAATAAATATTTAGAGTTAGATAATTTCTAGTCTTTCATTATTTATGTGAATTGGTAGTAATACAAATAAACCAAGACTTCCCCTACAAACTCTTAGTAAACTGTCTTGCTAAACTATAATTGTTTTTTTTTATTGTTTTATTTTCTGGACAAGTAAGAAATGGAGGGAATGTTGGAGTATAATTCTTTCTTGTCTACGGCATTTATTTAACCTAAATTTATTAGTATTTGTTTAATTGCATCTGTGATTACTCTTGTTTTAAGCATCTGGCAATTTCTTTCCAATTTCAGTTCGTATTTTTTGGTTCTACATGGCTTGGTGCCTGTGTTGTTAAATAATAAATAAGCCTAATCTTGTTTTGAAACGATTATGGAACGAGTCAATGGGTATGATTTAGGAAAGTTTCTACGGTTACCAAACCAGAAGTAAATATCTGTCGGCGAACAGTCAAACCTTTATTGACAATAACGATGCCAACTAAGATTTTGAAAGGATTCTGGAAAGTATCCCTGAAATCTGTTAAAACTATATTTTTTATCTTAAATCTTCTAACCAATAACCGCTACAGACAGAAAAAATATTTTCACATTTTCTTTCTGCATTCAAAGCTTCATAATTACAATTACGTGTTCCATCTAAATTCACCAACAATAATGCACACATTCTTTTGTGGTAACTCCAAACAATGCATGTCTCACATTTTCGTGACAAGGGGACTATAATTCATTTCTTTGGCTCCATTTTTCAACACGTTAGATGTTTGAGATCCAAAGTCTAATTAAATATACACACAGTGGCGTACGCAAGGGAGGGGTTTATGGGTTTGAACACCCCCCTTGAGCTCAGACAAAATGGCAAAAATAAAAATTTTAGTAGAAATTTTGCGGGTATTATTTTTTAAGACTATATATTTTTATTTGCCTTATGCCTACCTTTTTTCTCACGGTATTTCTCAGAATACTGAAAAAAAACATTTACTATAATAGGGTTGTACTTTTGAAACCAAATTCACGTGATACTGTTATGGACTGGTTCCTTTCTGTTCTGCCAGTCGCGATAGTTTTCGAGACTGGCTGTCATTCGCGAGGTCTTTACGCGATGATTATGGAATCTCAGACGTTCTGTCGTCTTTTAGACAATTCGAGAATTTTGGAGATGCGGTGAAAAATTATATAAAACTAGGAACGGAGTACAGTGTAAGTTTTTCTGTTGTACAGAAATGTGATACTTCCGTTAAAGAAAAAGTTTTTAGCATAAGAAAACCTGATGAATGTGAAAGTGGCCCTCAAAGTGTTACTTCCCACCCATATGACATTGGACTTTTTTCAGAAGATATTACATGCGAGAAGATATTACATTTTGTTCTTAAACTTGAAAAATCAAATCAAAATTTAACTAAACAATGTTGTCTAAATAAAAAGTCAAAATTGTCTAAATTAGGGAAATAATAGTGCTTTATTACATACTCGAATTTCTCTTAGTAGCTTCAGAAAATTATGAACCCCCCCCCCCCTGAAAAAATTCTGCGTACGCCACTGTATACACATACACATTAGATATAATATTTGTTTAAGAGTTTGAAAAAACTCTTTTGGTCCCTTATCGAGATTTGACATACTTTATTTTCTAGTACTCTTTATTTCCAGCTTATATCACATTAATGGAATGCTTTTTCCAGCGTATCACATTTTTTAAAAAACACTCAACATCTTTTAGTTGGATCACCAGATATCGAACAATCAAAACAACAGTTTATATCTCTCAAAGCATTTTGAGTGGCAGTCAAAATCATATTTTGATCTCCAAGACAATTATGACTTTCATGACTACCCAAACAAAAAACTCAATTAGAAATTGGCGCTGATGCTGTCGGTTTTCCGATAAAAACTGTAATTCGTTTTTTTTTACTATTATATTTAATACTATAACTTTTTGATTATCCAAAACCCACAACCAACAATTTTGTTCTCTCTTTTACTTCTACTTCCGAATGAGAAATTAGATTAAATTAAACAAACGTTCTTAGGCGTCAATTTTGAAGAGGAAATTGTGTTTTTATTCCATGCTTTCAAAACTTCAGGGAAAAACAATTCTATCAATGGGTACAAAATTTAAGTACATTTACTAGTTGTAACGTCTAAAGTTTCTAATGCAAGTAAATAAGATTCTAGTTTATCATGTTAAGGAAAAATTTTCTTTGCTTTTTAACGAAGTAATCTATTTTAACGCTTAACGTACTTCAACTAAAATATCGTCTCTGCCAAATCGACATGCTAAACTTAACTATTACTTTTTGGTAGTTAGACCTAGCTTGCGGGAAACTTTCAACTTCTTCTTTGGCTCTGGAAAATGGAATTGTTGTTTGCACTAAGCACAGAAAAGCTATATTCGAACGCAATGCCCTCATCGTTATTAGTTCGTTCAAACTAACTCCAAAACGGAAGCTAGTCTATTTTATTAACACTTAGCTGACGAAATTCTAATCTAGTGTAAATTTTCTTCTTGAGTTCTAAGCTTCAATTTCTTCAACTGCCAATTGTATTTGATTTTGGCGATCTACAGCCTCTTGCAAATTCCAGTTTATAATTCATTTTGAGTTTCTCTAATTCAAAACTTTTTTTTCTTCTAGCCATTTTCCATCCGCTATCCGTGTTTCTTCATCTGCTAGTTATTTTTTTTTTATCAGATAACTATTTATTGTCAATGTAAATAGAAAATAAATTAAATGTGTAGTTTTCTCTGCTTTCTGTGACACATTTAGGGTCTTACGTAAATGATTTATTATATATTTTAAATTTATATCACTAAGGAATAAAATCTAAGGTTTAGCTACATTTACCAAAAAAAAGTTTTATTTTCTCGTGTTTTTATATTCATAATTATGTTTTCAGCTCCTTTCAATGTATTTTCGGTACTTAAAAACAGAAAAAAAACTCTTGGTATAAAACACAAAAAAAGAAAAGAAAAAAATATTAAAACACTAAAAATAATTAGTTTTATGATTTTTTATAATTTTCAACTTGGTTAAAAAAAATCATTTTCATTGGGTACAAAAATAATGTTCAACAAAAAAGGCAAAACAAAAGAGTAATAGAATTTTTATTCCTTAATTGGTTTAAGCAAATTCTCATAAGACAATTAAGGAAAAATTAATGCTACGTTAATAAATATTCAGCATTTATGGTCTAGATAATTTATCCTCATTCTAGCTTATCGCATAAAATTTTAATTGATTTAATTTATTTAGATATCATGTTATTTTTTCCATAATTATGCACACTAATTAATTGGGATATCAAATTATCCCAAATAGGCAATGTTTTCAGCATTCGCAAGAGAAAACATTAATAAAAAATATTATTTGTGATAAGCATTATGTATCATCAACATAGATCAAGCACTGTTATGTAACGAAAAAATGAATAAATGAGCAGTTTTAGCGCCTTTTCTATGCTGTATGCCTTGTTTTTTATATATATATATNAATATATATAAACTATAGCTTTCTTTCAGGCTTTTTAAAATTTAATTTTAATTGTCCTAAGAAATGAACAGTTTTTCCCTTTTTTTGTAAGCATGGATAGGGATACTGAATTATAAGTGAACGACCCCGATGTATGTAACAGTTACAGACGTTACTGTTACGAAAGAATGTATGAATGAAGGGACAGTCTATAAGGCATTCCACCCACATATTAAGGTTCTGATTTGAGACTGTCAGTCACCATATGAAAAAGAGAAACCAGTAAAATTGATTTTTTTCTTTTTTGGATGTAAAGTACAAACATTACTAATGTAAGTATTTATTTACTTAATGTTTTAAAAAGAATTTCGAGTTGTTTAAGTAATGTTTCAACATATTTTGTATTTTTTGTTTACGCAAACAAATTTTATCTTGTCTTATTACTAATTTAAAACTTTTTTAATTTAATTTCTTTTTCTGGACACATATTTTTTACGTTCGTCCAAATATGGATTGCAGCACTTACCCTGTATGTTTTTACAACTTTTATTAGTCTTACCATGCCAGCTGAAAGCTGACAAAATCTTCTTTTTAACATTATTTGTAACTGTTAGATCCCGGAATCCATGGTGCCAGAGTGTCTGAACTGGAAACATCCCGAAACCTTAAAATTAAGTTATTCTTTTCTTTACAACCATTTAGATTTAGTCGTCAGTCTTTATTCTGCAACGCTGCGTGTAAGCAGCTCTCCGCCAATAACAGCAGATGTGATCTTATTCGCAACACTTATATAGTTATCAGTTTATAATTTCCAAGGAAATGAGTTACAACTGATTTGAACACCACTCGGGCACTTATTTCAATATCATACAGTAAGTTATGGAAGAATGTGTCAGAAATTAGCTTTCTTATTTGTGTTCCAAATGAACATTTAATAAGCACTTTTACTTAATGAACACTTTCACAAGATCCAACTCTAGAAAATCATTATGCAGGTATCAAAAAGCATCTGCTTTGTTTTCTTGATCCCTTCGAAATTCTTCATGAATTCCAGCTTGTTGAGAAGTGATGACATATACAGTAAATCAAATTTCCGTTTAAAAGCGGTTCTGATTGTCCAATTTTCCTTCAGGTAGTGGTGCCTTCTATCACAACTGTCCCATTATCAGATAAAACAGTAATACTTGGTGTACCTTAATTGCATACCCATGAGAATGGTTAATAGCATTCCCAGGCTCTCCAGGGGCCGCGATGGCCTGGTCGGCTGGGCCCATGTCTGAGAGTTCGTGGGTTCAAACCCCGCCGGCCGAAGACTCACCGTGTAGTAAAGTGACTGATGCACGTTAAATCTGTCGAGTCACTAAAGTCCTCCATGTTCCCATAACAAATCAATTGCTCTGGGGGTACTGGAATGTAGATCGATCGTTCTCTGATTCAGGTCAAAATTACGATCTGTGGATGAATGAATGGATGTATGAATGGGTCCGCCCTGTAAACGGGTGCGACGTATGGTGTGGCAGAAGTCGAATTCTTAGCCATAGATGGCGCCACTGGTAAACAAGAACAATCGCACCCCCGCTGCCTAAACAGGCATACGTCAACAACATGAGAATGGTTAAAATATTTAATTTACCACAGTTACACCATTTATAGACGAGATAGCGTATTTCTTCAACAAGCACTGCTAACCTTTCACATATCACTTACAAGTGGCTAGAATATCCAACCTGTACAAATGCAATTTTTTCCCATTGTGCAATAATACTGTTGACAAGCTTAGTTTAGATGAGTCGTTGTGCAATTTCCTTGCTCCAATGTTGTGTTTCTTCCCGAGGTGAGACATCAGACCTTGAACGTCTTTGATATCTTAGCAAATAATGCCCCTCACTGCAAAATATTTCACTAGCTTAATGTGTCATTGGTAAAAACGTGCAGTTGTGCCTTGTATTAGCAAATTAAATTCTTTTAGGAGTGAAGGGAACAATTTATTTTAACCTTTTATTATGACCAGATACTAATGCCAGGCGGGAACTAGATTGGAAGGCATTTACGAGGTCGCAAAGGTCAATCCTTCTTCACAAATTAATATCATTGTCAGATTTGTATTCAGAGTTTTGCATGAAGATGATAGAAACTTTCTTCTTGCGTTTTGTTATCAACTGTAAATTTTTTAGGTACTGTTGGATTGGATGAGCAACTCGATTATGCAAAATTTGTTTAGAATTTGAAGGGACAACTGGAAACTTCATAAGTGCAAGAGTTTTATAGGAATTGTAATTAATGACCTTGATTATTTTTAAAGACGACCAAAATATTATATGGAATTTCATTAAAAGTTAACAGAGCCTTACTTGTTTAAAAACAATTAAGAAATGATGAAAAATGATATGACAAACTATATTAGAAAAGCTAATCACCATGTTAAATATCTATAGATTGTAATGTCAGTGTAATGTAGGCTTAGTATTAATATTTTAAGTCTTAATATTAGTATGCTTAATCTTAATATCTTAATAATAAAATATTTTAAAAACACTTTTGAAGTATAACGTTCTAGCGGCATGGAATAGTGCATGATATTTCCTTGCAGTATTTAGTTGCATATAAATAACTTACAATGATTAATTCCTTAGAGATCGTTTATGCTGCTTTCAAGTGACATACAATAATTAATTCCATATTTTCTTGCAGATTTAACTCTTAAAAATTTTACTGATACAGTAATTAATTCCTTTTCTATGCTACTAAACGGTTTTATTTCAGACTTGTCGTATTTTTTTTTTATATCAATTGACATTAAACATAAATGAAACTAATTTTTACAAAGTATATTGCACGTGCCCCACAGACGTAACACATTCTTTCGCCTATTTTTTCTGCTTTAATTATGATTTAAAATTTCAAAATATGAGGCAAATTAAAGTTTGAGAAATCGTTTAAATCAAGATCATTATTTTTTCCCACAAATATAAATGAGTAAAACTTTTAATTTTATGTTGTAAAAATAATGTTGAATTATTTTATCATAAAAATATGAAATATATTACACGTTTATTTAAAAAAGATATTTATTAAAAAAAATTCGTAACTATATAAAGAAAAATAGCATACTTTTTGTTTTCATTAAAAAACACAGTTTTGATCAACATTATAAATCAACATTAATTTTTCTGTAATTATTTTAAATGAATACCTAATTTACTTCTTCCAACAAGTATAGCTTACAATGCAGTGTAAAATATTATATTGGCGTGAAAAGTAATTTTAAATGATTGATTACAAATTTTTAAAGAAAATGAAACATATTTTCTCCCTTTAATGAATCATATTTGTTCCCTAGAATTCGGCAAGATAGGTAGTATCTTTTCGGTAAAAAGTCTTAAAGATATAATTAAGTGATTAAGAAAGAAAAGCTATAAAAATAGATATTGGTTTTTATATCAATTCTAATTAATCAAAGCGCGTAATTATTTCATTACTTAAAATATATTAGTTTTTCTCCTTATTAAGGTTGATATATGGTAACTTCTGCATGATTTTAAGATTCATGAAACTTTAGAGTGAAAACCGTGCCTGTTAAGAAAAGGAATTGTTGTGCAAAGTAAACCCGTATATTAAGGCCCCTGTCTGTTTCCAAAATAATTTCGGAGCGGAATTATGCTTAAATACTGATTTGAATAATTTAACTCACATGCTGTAAAAATACGAATTAAATAGAAACTCATAAACAAAATAAAAATTTCAGTTAGTTCCCCAAATAAACTGTAGCGTATCTACCACTACAAAATTACAACTACACTTCACTAGTATATNTGTGCAAAGTAAACCCGTATATTAAGGCCCCTGTCTGTTTCCAAAATAATTTCGGAGCGGAATTATGCTTAAATACTAACTTGAATAATTTAACTCACATGCTGTAAAAATAAGAATTAAATAGAAACTCATAAACAAAATAAAAATTTCAGTTAGTTCCCCAAATCATCTTTTCAAAATTTTTCCTGTAACCTCTCATAAAACATTTTCTTAATATTTCTAAAATATCTCTAAAATATCTTAAAAACTTTCTTAACGCTGCATACAATTGTTTCAAATGATTGATAAGACTGAAAATATTTGTTTTGCTATCTTAAAGCAGAAAAGCTACTTTATGAACATTAAAAATAATTTGAGGAAAGTATTGGAATTTGTAGTTTTATTTAGCTAATTTTTTTATTTATATATTCTTTACGAATTTATGATTTAATGCATTAGAATTTTTTTCAAAATTTTTATTTACATTGGAACTTTTGGTAGAAATTCAAACTGACTACAGCTTATCAGGAAAAAAAATCAATGTGCGCAATAGTGTACAGTCAAATTAGGCTAAAATTTCAAAATAACAAACAATGAAACCCAGACAATCAAAATGTCTAGTCGGGACTAATTGAGATTTGCTTAGAGAGGGTCTCAAGTTTTCGCATAAAAATCCAACGAATCGCTGATGCAGGTTTTAAAAGGGGGGAAGAAAAGGGAGAAGAAACTTAAATACTGATATTTAAACAAAGGAGATATTGTTTTCAAAGTATTTTTTTATGCGAAATTGAATGAAACCAGAATGAAGGCAGGACGAATCGTTTAGAAGTTATAAGGGTTTTATGTACAAAATGTACTTTTTTGTACTTGTGCATATTTACACATTTGACACTATTATTTAACCTAGTTAAATTGCATTTCTAATGCCTTTTTCGCTGAATTGACTGAAACTTGTTGAACAAATAATTCTAAAGCTACGCGTGTTTTCATGGATAAAAAATACTTATTTTTGTTACACACTTATGTATACACATTACATAAACTATTCATGAGCTATCTGAACATGTAAAGTACATTTCTTACATTTCTATAATAGACATGCAATGTATTGCTTCCTATGTATTTTTTTCCTTCAATTGAATAAGACGAAACGCAGATCAATAGAACTGTCTGTATAGCAATGGAATATGCGTAAATTAGTGCCAGTACAAAATTGTATGTTTTTGTTTTCGAATGGCAGACGCTGAACTTTATTCGTTTCGCCTTAGATGCTAGAGGTCTTACTCATTTCGCGTAACCCAGTGGACACCTGTGAACCAAAGTCACTGAGGCGAGTAACGCCACATTGCCACAAACCCGTTCATAGGTTGGGCCACATTCACTCATCACACACAACAGAGGACAACACAAGAGAGAGAAACATCCATGCCCAGAGCGGGATTCGAACCCGCAGCCATTGGCTTCGCAGTCAGGCGGGCTAACCGCTCGGCCACCTGGCCGGCACAAAATTGTACGTTGATACATAAAATATTCATAACTTCTAAGCTATTAAAGCGATTGTATTGAAAGTATTGTACCAGTAATGAATACTAGTATTATCTCATTTAATTTAGCCTGAAGAATTACATCAAAAGTGTACCTTACATGTTTAGATAGTTCTCAATGTAAGGTATGAAATTGAGCGTCAAAGAAGTACTTTTTAGGTATAAAAACTCTTGTAACGTTTCAATTATTTACTCTATTTACCTGCATACGCAGGTAAATAGAGTAAATACGTTGAATTGAATGAGACTACACAGACTCATTCAATTCAACGTAAAAAATACATTAGAAATAATATTTTACATATCTAAAAAACAATATAAAATCCATAAATATTTACAAGCATAAACAAGTACATTTTGTTCGATAAACCCTTAATCTTCAAAGGTTTTCGTACTATCGTTTCGAGCTTGTTTCATTCGATTTAGAATGAAAAATACATCGATTTACCTGCTAACTCTATTAAGTAACTACTAAGTAACTCTAGTTACAGTTACTACTAAGTAACTCTATTTACATGCATACGCAGGTAAATAGAGTTACATTGTATTGAATGAGACTACACAGATTCATTCAATTCAACGTAAAAAATACATTAGAAACAATATTTTTCATATCTGAAAAACAATATAAAATCCATAAATATGTACAAGCATAAACAAGTACATTTTGTTCGATGAACCCTTAAATCTTCAAAGGTTTTCGTACTATTGTTTCGAGCTTATTTCATTCGATTCAGAGTGAAAAATACATCGAAAACAATGTCTCATTTTTTTCCTCCTCTTGTTAATTCTAATCACCCTAACAAAACTATCAGGAAAATGTCTGCTTTTCATACATTCATTTTCCTCTAACTCTTCTTCTTCAAACTGGATCCGAACTTTCTCCGCTTGCTTGCTGTTAACCCTGCTATAATTGATTCAGCTCTTGCTCAACTCACAAGACTCAAATAATTTTCTTCTAATTCTGGGTCTCTTAAAGCTCCGAGATCCAATAACTTTAGAGAATCACTGATGCATGTACTACATAACTCGCCAGTGCGACTTTGGATACATTGGGCAAACTAGACACGCTGTAAAATTTAGACTTAAGGGACACATTAGATATGTTTGTTATCAAGTATCCGAAAAATAATCAATTGCTGCAAATTGTTGGAATCTTGGGCATACTTTCAATTTTGACAATGCCCAAACTATTTGCCTCCCAGTTACGTCAGTTCATTTTGATACCTTAGAATCTTATTTTAGTCGTATGAATACTGATTCCCTTGTTAACGACATTAGTTCCTCATAACCTCTCCGTAGCACGTGGAAATGTATTTTACCCTGATTTGCCGCTCCCGACTGCTGTTTTTTTATTCTGTTTTTCATTGTTTTTCACTCGATGATACTGTGGTTTTTAAAGTTTCCTTTCTTACCTTTATTTTTCCTTTTTCGTTGAAACGTTTACGTTTTATATTTCAAATCACTTTTGCTTCTTATTCAAGCCTGGTAAGTCTTAAAAATGGGTGCCTGTCTTTAAGGCCTTAAACTGTTATTTCCAATTTGTGTACTTTTGAAGAGAATGAAGTTTTTAATGAAGTAACACTAACTTCGTTAAAAAATCAGAATTTAAGTTTTTTTCCTTATATTTCCGCCTCTTGCCAAAACCCGTCTCAGGATTTCGTGAGATTTTTGGTGCGGATATCCAAGACCCCCATAAGCAAATTCCAATGAATCCCAGCTTGTCTTGAATGTCTACTTTAAACCTTAATTTGACTGTACTAATTATGAATAAGAGGTTTGGTTTTTTAAACAGAGTGTCACCTATTTTTATATATCTATCATCAACTAAAAATAAAAGCAAATGCCAGAATAGATAACACTTACAAACATAATTAAATCTTTTATGAAAATCAAATGTAAAGAAAAAAAAAACTTAAATCCTTCGAAAATGTGCCTGAAACTTCTTATTTTAGAAAGAAGCTCCTCATATTTTTAAAGTTTTTTTTAAAGTCTTTGAAGAAAATTTTGTGACACTGAAATTTGAAAATTAAACTTGACAGTAATTTTGTTTTTCGTAATTACTTGAACTTTAAATCGGTTAAATTTGAAACTGGTCGAATTGTTTCTGAGAATTCGAATTTTAAAAAAACGGCATTTTTAAAATTCGATTTATATTTGGCCATTTCACTGAAAATTTGTATTTTGTCATGTAAAATTACATTCATTTAAATTGATATAGAAATAGTATACCTTATAATTCGAAAGTCTATCGACTATTTATAAATATAATGATAAAAAATAATAAATATTTACTAAAAAATATTTTTTTTACATGAAATTATATTTGAATAAAAGATTTTCATAAATAGTGTGAGGCGAAACTTTTTAAATTAGCTTAAGTTCTTAAGATAGGTCGAAATAAGCAAAAAGTAAAATTAACATTAAGGGGTTCAAATTTTGAACTGCACTCCTGACCAAACTATTGGGATCATATCAAAAGGTATGTTTATTCAGGGAAAGTATGTTTTTTGTGTTGCCTTAAAATATATTTGTGCCTTAAAATATAATCTGCATTAATTAATCAACACATTTAGGGTAACCCCATTGAACCATTAAGATTGAGCCATTGGACGAGAACTTCCGATCGAAATTTATTCCATTGGCCTTTTATTTCTTTTAGGCACTGTACATGCCTATATCTGCTTTGTCTAACTCAGTTTGAAAAGCCAAATTTTATTTAAAACTATCATGATGAAATTGTCTGAATCATTTGATAATTATAACGCGGGTGTTAAAATAATCAATTCATGGAATGCATCTTTAAACACTAGAAAATGAAAATTATTGATTTTTTTAAAGGAATTTTTAAACATTAAATACCTAATTTCAATGTAGAATAATGTTGACACAAGAAACTATAATAAAATGAGGCTTCATCTTTATTTTCAAAGGAATTAGTTGACTTTTGATTTTCCGAGTTAGTTATTTAATCATTCAGTAATTAAAATTTCATTTTTTATAATAATTAAGTACAACTTATTGGAAATTTTTTTCAACCCTTCCCTATATTTTGAGTGTGCCAAGATATTATTATAACTATTTACTACTTAAAAAGATTTATTTAAACATCTTAGAACAATATGCACTTAGATTTATTCACATATCCAGAGAATGTTTTAGATGAAAGATGGAGAAATGAGTTAGAAACATATCTATGGCGTCTCAGTTCAAGTCCAAGTAAATTGAGTTGTATGAATATAGCTGAAACCATATTTTCTTCATCGTATTTAGATTTTTACATTTTAAAACCTTATTTGAGAACATAGCATCGTTGTATACATTTCTTTTCAGAAATGAAAAATAAGCTCTTTCGTTAATCTTGAAATCAAAATAAATAGAGTTTTATTATATGTAGTCATTTCAATTTGTATACGAGCAATTTTATAAAAGTCACGATATTTTAATGGAAGAGTTTTGAAAGAGCAGGCAAAAGAAAATTACTTTTTCTTACGGGAATTTATTTCTATAGGAATTTAAAAATCATCTAAACTGCTTTTACATTCAAACAGTTTGTTTTAGTTATTTTGTCAAGATTTTATAAACATAATTAACCATAACAAATAAAAGCACTTCAAAATTTGAATTCAAGTATTTGAAGAAAATGTAATTCCCCACAATAAATCAAACAATAATTTATTATAAATATTTATATTAAATCGCATTCGAAATTTTTATTTTTAAAATTATGTATTCATTTATTTTAAATTATTTAAGTTTGATTTAAAATCATTCATATGCAAATTTTTTTCCGAAATGGTAGAATTGAAGTAAATGGAAGAGCACCTAAATAAAAAAATTTAGGTGCTGTAAATTTATCATGTTGAATTTTCAATAGAAATTTTTAGTAGATAGTTCTGATTAGGACTGGGCGATGTTAAGATTTCAGCATCGTGATGCATCGCCATTCAAACATCGCGATGTTTCGATACATCGCGATGTCACGTTACTAATTTTGCATTGCACAACTTTGCTTCTTATTTATTTGATTCTACTGATGTAAAGTAAGACTAAGACTGAAATTTTAAATATATATATATATATATATATATATATTGTGTGTTTGGGGAAAAAAGAGCGAAAGTTCAGGAGAGGGATATTCAGATAAAATTTATAAAAAGTGAAAATCTGCCAAAATGCATCAAACTATGCATCAAACTAACATTATACGAATTATATTCATTTTATAGGTGTATATAAACAATTAAGTGATTTATAATTGAATGTTGTATTTAATTGTAATAAAGTTATATAAAAATATAATCAATAGGGAAAAAAGTTAAGATAGGAGTAAATTAAATGTATGACTTTATAGCCTGGTATATATATTAATAAAAATATTTATTGTAATGGGTTTATTTCTATTTTTTTTTATTTATTATTTTTATTTTGATTATTTTCTTCTTTCGGATTAAAATAATTCAATAGACTGTCTTTTTCAATTTAAACAAAACACATCTTTTCTACCTTCAGATTTTGCTGAAAAAAATCGGAATCTTTTAAATTAAAGAAAGAGGGTAATGAATAAATAGTTAACTAGTGAAACGAATAATTCATTAAAATTTTACATGCAGCTTTGATAAAAATTAGTAAATTATCTTTAAGGATGAGTTAAGAAGGGTAAAAAAAAATAATAGTATTTAAACTTTGGCCNAAAAAAAAAAGAATAGTATTTCAACTTTGGCCAACAAAAATTATTGTTAATTTTCAACATTCTTAAAGATGGTTAGATACCTTAAACAAAAACACATAAAAAAATTATTGCATTAAGAAATAATTTTTCTAGAAAATAAAATTAGAAAAAATGGTGAATTTTTTTTAGCTTTTATAATGTAATAAATTTATCTTGACATGAATATTTCTGCAATTAATATTTGTGGATAGAGTATAGTGCATGAAAAAAATTACTTTTGACTAAGCAATCGGATTTCAAAAAGTCTGATATTTTTAAATTTATTTTTCAGAAACTATTCAACTAATTTCTTTTAACTTTTTTATTTTAAAATAAAAAATCATATTCTTTAAAAAAAAATTGTATACCTTACAATTCAAACTTTTTCGACTATTACTAATAAAAAAATTAATTAAAATAATTTTTGCATAAAATTATCTTTGGATAAACGAATTTTATAATTCTGTGCTAAAATTTTTCAATTCGAGTAAACAGTTCTCGAGATATGACGAAATACTCAAAAAGTAGCATTAACATCAAGAGATCCCAACTTTCGATCGCTCTCCTGACCAAATTATTTGGACTATATTTCTCAGATTACGGCTACGCCTTATATTTTGAGGGTGAGGAATCATAATCCGTTAAAAAAATTTATTCAGATAAGTACGCTTTTGTGCCTCACTTCGTAATTTAAAATATCGTCTGCTTAAACTAATTAGCATATTTGAGGTCTCTCCCTCAAACCAATAAAGATAAAGTCCTAATACGTGAAAATCAGATCAATAGACCAAAAATCTTAGCCTGCCGCAAAGTATGTCATCCAACTGTAAAAATAAAATAGATGCAATTATAAAAATAAAATAAAATTTAAAATGCGCATTGAGCCAACAATTTAAAAATCTTTATAAACAGAAAAATAAAAAACGCAATAAAAAAAGATTAAAAAAAAAAATTATGGATTGAGAAAGATAGAAAACTTAGAACAGCCGATGCGTTTAACCTCTTGGCCATTCATTCTCCAGAATTTCTTGAAGAATATCCTTCAATAATTTGTTAAAGGCAATATTTATTTATATACCTTCAATATTTTTGAGGAAATAGCGAAAAACTAGCATAAAAACAAAATTTCCTGGAAAAGGACACAGTGGAAATTATTATGGCTTCAATATTGTAAAAGTCAATTATTTAAAAATTTATTTTCATAATTACTGCTAACCTAATGTATTATTATGTTGCTAAACTATATTTTGTGAAAATAAAATTTAACTGCACACTCTTACAAAAATTGTTATAAATAAGGAAGATCGAAAAGCAATCAAGTCGAAAAAGAAAATGCTAAAGAAAAAAAAACAGAACGACTGTCTTAAAAAGAAAATTTGCGTTTGATAAGTCGTCGGTTTAAAAACTCGTTTGCCAAATTTTTTTGCAAAAATATTAGATTTTTTTATATTTTCTAACAGTAATGATAATCATTTCTTAATAATTGAAAACGTGGTCAATAATATGCAAAATTGCAACTTTATACAAAATTATTAATGAAAACATTTTATCTATATTGAAGGAATGCAATTCATCAGATTTAACGAAGAAAAATAAATAGGTAAAAAAATAAACAAAACGTTTTATCGGAACTGATCAAAAACAATCTTTTCTTCAACAAGACAAAAATGATCAAAATGATGTATTATCAAATAACAAAATATAAATAATCCTCAGAGAATCACTTTCGTTTCTTGAATTTGCACGAATTTAAGAAGGCACTTTTTCATCTTTCATTGGCGATGAGTTAGTTTCACTCCTAGTCACATCGGAATTCATCGTCAGCACATCGTTACTTGATAATTCGCGAAGGAAGAAACACAAGGGAAAAGACCGTCACGGTAATCGATGTCGCCTCGTAATCGGGTGAAATGCTCTTCGCTCACGCTTGCGAACATCGATGTTGAATCTGAAGAATCGCTCTTCGCGGAAACATCGTACACATCGCGCGGACATCGGAATTTCCGATGCTTCGTGAAATACGCCAACCTAAACATCGGATCGGCGATGATTACACAACATCGATGTTTTCCAGTTCTGATAGAAATTGCAGCTTACAATTTTTGTCTTAAATTTAAAAGTCACTGATTTGTCCTATTTTTAAATTTCAATTTTTTTAAAATCTAATTTATTAAAGTTACTAAACTCGAATTTGAAAATAAATTATTTATTCTATAATATGAAAGTGTACAGTGCTAAAGAAAATGAGCCACCCTGAATAATTTTCGACCTAAAGAAGTCTTCTGGGTCTCAGTCTAAATGATTCGAGGGAGTGACCTCAAGTATGCTAATAAATTAGTACACAACCCAAACAAATGTGCGAAGGATTTTTCTTTTAAGTTAACTACAAATCGAGAGTTTGTATGCAGGTTTAAGAGTGTATGAAATACCTTAAATGAAAAAGGATATTACAAAGATAACAAGCATTCACCCCATATGCGAAACATTGTTGCTTTCGAGAACTCCAATGTTGGCACGCTATTGATATTCCTGTAATTGTTTACAATCGGTTACGAATCTTCAATTCTGCTTTTCACCTACAGAAACTAAAGTTTGAAATAAAAAGAGTAACACAAGAAAGTCGGATGAAAAGTCACAAAGAAATAAAAATACAACACATCAAATTGAAAATAAAAATATGCGATGTACAATGAGCAACAAAATAAATGGACCACCCTGAATAACTTTTGATCTAGTTATCGGATATAGGACTCAATCTTAAGGGTTCGAGGAAGTGACTTCAAATATGCTAATTAATTAGTGTAGACGAATTTTAAGTTACGAAATCAGACATAACGTACTTTCTCTGAATAGATCGGCTTATATGCCAAATTAAAACATATGAAACGTGAAAGTTTGTTTGTTTGAAATATTTGAGTTTTCATTTTTTGTTATTTGATTTGTCTTGAGATGCGATTCCACAGAAACTTTGAAGGAACCTAAGATCATATTTTTCAAAGTTTCTTTAAAGTCGAAATTGACCAGGTATAAGTGTTTTTTTTTATGCTCGTAAGATATATTTGATTGCTTTATTGAAGTCAAATTATTTACAATAATAAAACAAAATAAGTAAAATCTAACACAGAAATCCAATTATTGTATAGTTCGTATTTATACAAACGTACAAATCAAATTATATTCTTTTTTTTTTTTAAAAAAGAGTGTATTTACGCTTGCTTAAGTTAAAAAATAATATGCACGTTTGTATAAAGCCTTATTCCACGCTATTTTGTTTTCATATTTTTATATATTTCTGTTTTTAAAATGAAACATTGGTCTTTTTTTGATAGTGAAACATTTCAGCGTCAAATGCACTTGGTATATTTCACATTTGAAAAATTCTTCAAGTGTTTAAAATGATCTGCACCCTGTGAACATCTATTCGGATATTTGCTGAGGGAATTTACTGCCTTTACATAGGCGATTTGAGACTATCCTTTTTTATATATATTTTTTTCCATTAAAACAAAAGATAAAACTATAGAGAATTTATTTTACGTTGTTTTTGTAGTAGTCATTTATTTTCTATTGGGAATTCAAAATGTTTTCTTGCAAAAAAGAGGTTTTACTTTTATTTCTCTAAAACAATAATTTTCACACTTTATTTTGAAGATTAATGTTTTTATTTTTTTTCTCCTCCTTGCTGTACTGAATAAGCGAGAAACGAAGCAAATTTATTAAAGATTTGTTCGTATATAAGTTCCAAAATAAGAGTGAAAAAGTGCATCATAAAATTTTTGAAGTACTTAATTCGAATCATTAAAAAAATTGTCTAATAGACGATATCTTTGTATATATCAAGGGATATATCTACTTTTAATTAATTATGTAAGAGAAAAGTGGAGGGGAGAGTGGGATCAATTGTAACATTTTTTACTTAACTATTTTTAACTAACAAAAAATCCAATATATTATTAGTATTAATTGACAGACGAGTAAAGTAGTTCTAGTAGAGGATAGTCTACGAGTACAGTAGACTATCCTCTACTAGAAAAAAAATAAATACCTTATTTTAAATGCTATTATATTAGTTATTAACAATGTTTGACAGTCGTGCACTTGTTACAATTGTCCCCACTCACGGGGTCAATTGTAACACTTCATAGATTCAACTAAAACATAGTTAATTATACATATTATCATAGTTGTGATATATTTTTTTATTGATCAAAATAGTAGTGATATTTTAGGAGTAAAAATAATAATGAGCAGAGACCTAA
>NC_092210.1:83055872-83064274 GCF_043381705.1 Parasteatoda tepidariorum
TGCCCAGGGAAAAAAGAAACAATAACAAGAAGAAAAGAGAAAAAACAAAAACGTTATTTGGATGACAGTATGTTTAACTTGCATAAAATGGTCACAAAAGAGTACCCTCAACACTCAACTTTCATGTGGAGTCTGAATTATTATTTCAATAGTCTTTACATTTTAATTTATTAATATTCAGTAAGAGTTACTTAAGAAATTATACACCTAGGTTAAAAATGGATGTTTCCTTTCATAGCAGCATGATTAATCGGAGGTAGCTCTATCTCTAATAATGAAATATTTTATTGTTTACTTATTAATGTTAAACTCATATCAGTTGTGCCCAATAATTAATGAATTAGTCTTCATTGACATTTTGTATTTTATAGCATAAAATGTCTCCTCCATTGACTATTACATCTCCTCCGTGGACAAGGCAGAATTTAAAATATTTTAAATCTTGTAAAAAATAAAATAGAAAACTTGACCATTATTATAAGGACATATAACAAAAATAAATAAAGGCATTTATGTAATTTTTATCACTTTTTTTAATTACTTTAATTTAAGAAATTTTTTTAGTCTATTTATACCTTTTCAGTGAGAATGACCCACATGTAGATTTATTAAACACACCTTGTGCGCCACCTAGGAACCAAATCTAGAACCCGACACTCGAAATTTTTGCTCTGTTACAATCGTACCCTGTTACAATTGACCCCACTTTCCCCTGCTTAAAAACATTAATTATTGACCAATCAAAAATTTTCACTATGAAGCATTTTCCTGTAATTTAACATTATAAATGGGAGAAACTACTTTACACCACAAGTGCTGCGATGAAACACCATTAGTGTTCCTTTACACTACTTGGTGTAAAGTAGCCTCCTCCATATTTTGATATTCAGTGATATTAATATTTAAAATTACAGAAAGATAGGATTACAAAACGGTCAGTATAGTTATTTTTTCTAAAAATCTGAAGGAAGAATCATTAATTTTGGTTGCATACATGTACTAATTCATAGAATAAAATTAGTTAGAGAATCATCATAAGCAAATAGAAATTATACATTTACTGAGACTTAAAATTTGTAAAATAAATATTATTACTACACAATTAAAACAAGCATATAAATTTTAACAGCGAACTTAGTTTCTATGGAGAAAATTCAGAATTGAAGACAAAAGTAAATTTTCCAATAGTATTTGATTGATAAGAATTGCAGACGTATTATTTATACTTTTCGGAAGCAACAATACATTTAACGTACTTAAGGTATGTATTTAACGTAAGGTAACATAGGGTCACTTAACAGTTATGAAGATTATAGACAGGATCTAATGGCATAAGAATGATCTTGTATATAAGTAAAAATAACTATTACGCAAATTTTGTTTTACTTATTATTTTTATTGATTTATTCGATTGGCAAATACTGACTTCCCGAAACTTTTTAGAGAGTTCATAATGAAATTAAAATAAAATAAAATTAAAAGTTGCATTTAAAAAAAGAAAGGAGATATAAATGTACATTATTTTCGCATTTTGCGTTTAACATTTAGAGAAAACCAGGTAATTTATTTTCGTTTAGTTTCAGATTAGTAAAAATTTCTTATATATCTTTATATAATTTCAATGCCCTTAAACTCTACTAATTCGTACGCGCATTAAGCATTTAATTTACCAGAATTTTTTCCTGCTTGGCTTTACACAGTATTGACAAATGACGCAAGCTACTCGTTAGCACGGAATTTCTCATAAAACTAATTGTTTTCAAACTATTTTTTTTCCAAAAAATTATCTTTGTTGCCTAAGTTAAATTAAATTTTCATCTTTCTTACCATATATGAGAGCTCAGTGGAAGAACCGGCCAAGTGACTAGCCGACAAAGGATAAACAACGCTAGACTTGCTTGGCATCGAACGCCAAGACGCAGGGAGAAAAATAATGGGTAAAATGAAAAACTGCAACAGCAGCTTCTATACATAAGGGGTCACAGTACCTTTGCAACAATTTTTTAAAATAAAGGTATAATCATTCATTTTGAGGATGCTTTACATGCTCATTTAAGTTATAATCAATAATTTATCTTCAAAAAATGATTAAACTTTTTAATTTTTTTTAAATTTTAAAAAAAGTTGAAAAAATTCTTAATTTTTAAATCCTTAAGGCTTTTTTATTTTAACATATTTTCAAAAAAAGTTTTTTTCATAGTGCTTGCAATATTTATCTTAACAATTTTGTGCATTCATTTGTTGATATATCAATTAGAATATTTTTTATAGATTATTTTGTAAAAAAGTANACTACTTTAAAACTAGCGTTTTATTATGTAATTTCTAAAAAGGCATTAGAGAAAATATATAGTAAATGTTTTACTTCGAAAATTTTTACGAAAATAAAAAAAAAAAGATGAATATGATTTTAGTGTGTTTTATTATATTGTAAAACATTATTATTTTAGAAAAAAATTTTTGTTTTTTACTTACTTGCTTTTTTATCGAAAATTAATAATTCTAAATCTTCTTCAAGAAAAACAGTTTACGTACTGAGAAATCATCACCTTCATACTTGGCACACAAATCATATATGTGATGTACAATAAGAAAAATAAAAAAACGGAGCACCCTGGATAACTTATGATCTACTGATCGGATCATCACTTTTTGTGACTAAATCTTAAGGGTTCGAGGCAGTGCCTCAAATATGCTGAATTAATTAAGTATTAACTTAAGTGATAACTTAAGTTAAGTGATAACTTAAGTAAGTAAGTTAAGTGATAACTTAAGTAAGTAAGTTAAGTAATAACTTAAGTAAGTTAAGTGATAACTTAAACAATATTTTAAGTTATCAAATCAGGCACAAAAACGTACCTTCTCGGAATAAACATACCTTTAGATACTCTGAGAAATATGGTCCTAAAAGTTTGGTCTGGAGTGCATTCCGAAGTTTGAATCCCTTAATGTTCATTCAACTTTTAGGGTATTTCCAAATATCTCAAGAAATTTTTTAGCGAATTTAAAAAATTTTGTGCACATTTATAAAATATTTATAAAATGTTTATCCAAAGATAAATTTATTCAAACAATAACTTTAAGTAAGTATTTATTATCTTTTTATTATTTTATTTAATAATAATCGGAAAAATTTTTCATTATAATGCATGCAACTTTTAAGCATTCTTTTATATAATACAAATTTTTATGACAAAATGCAAATTTGACTAAAATCAGTCTTAATAGTTCATGAAAAAATAAATTTTAAACAAGTCGTAATCTTAAAATTTAATTTCTCAGGAACTATTCAACAGATTTTGCTCAATTTGTTTTTAATTTTTTCATAATACCAGAAAACATGCCATTCATTTCTACCTGGACTTTTTCTGTAGCAACATTATTATTATTCTTTTTCATGTTTTAGTGATGCATAAATTTCCCCAAAAATTAAAAAATCAATGTACGTAAATTAAAATATATTTTACTCAACTTTTAAAATCAGAAATCAACTTTTAAATCAACTTTTAAAATCAGAAATCAAATTTNTAGCCACATTATTATTATTCTTTTTCATGTTTTAGTGATGCATAAATTTCCCCAAAAATTAAAAAATCAATGTACGTAAATTAAAATATATTTTACTCAACTTTTAAAATCAGAAATCAACTTTTAACTTACATTTTAAAAAATACTTACTTTGTAACTTACTCAAAAAAAGGCACATTGTAAATGAATTTTATATGCTTAGCATTTGACTTTGAGTATAGACCACTAGCATAGGATTTTTAAGTTTTGAAAGAGTTATTTTATTTTATTTTATAACCATTGTTGAGCAACCGACGCTATTCTGGGTTTACAACTACCAAAGTTCAACTTCGTAACCTTGTAATTTTGTACCCATTCCAGAAGGCAAGGGAACTCCTGGATCAAATAATGGGAGAAATCGGCCATCATGGAGGATTTTTTAATGAAACTAACACGCATGTGTGTTATATGGAAAGGAAAACGAAAACTACATAACCTTCCAACGGTTAGCCTTACGGCAAGGGGACTCCCACTCATGATCCGTCTACCACTGAGGACATTTTACGTCAGTACTGTGGTAGTGTTTAGACATTTTACGTGTACTAGATGTAGAATTCGTATAGACTAGCCATTGCTGAAATTTGAACCCATTTGAGCAAGTAAATGAAATAATTTTTAGGCAAACAATTGGCTCTTAACCATTTGCACTATAAAAAATTATGAATTACATTACGGTAAAAAAATGCTTTTTTGCCCTGAGGACAGCATCTTTAAAATCCAGTTTACCGAAAAATGAAAACAATGAAATGTTTTTAAATGAAATTTTATACCATGATTTTTCACAGCAGAATTAATTTAAATACAGCGATCCAGTAATTTTATATTAAATATTACAATAAAAAACTAGTGGGCTGCGCTCCCTGCTCGCTAGCGCACGCCAACCCCCGAAAATTGCTACGCAATCTTATATGGTTTGCTTCGCAAACCAAGCTCGCTTCGCTCGCTACTAACTTAGGTACATTGCAAATGCACAAAATTCTAAGAATTCAAAGCAATCATTCAAATCCATATAACAACTTTTTTTTTTATAAAAAAATTACATCTTTTTAGTAAATACTAAGTCATTAAAATAAATTTGAATTCAAATAAATGACATGTAATTCGTTAAACCTATTAGAAATGTGCTATAGTATAAAACTTTTAGTTAAATTTCTAAAACTGATATCTCTTTAAAAAGGTTAAAATTTTGGCTATTTAAAATTGAAATAAGTGAATTGCAATGGAAAAACCTGCGTAAGCAAATAAATTCTAGTAAAACAAATAAATTCGTAATATAAATCAAAAATCGTCAAATAAATTCGTAATACAGTAGGGAACCGATTATCCGGAACGATCGGGACCATCGATATTCCGGAAAACTGATTTTTCCGGTTTTCTGAATCGCAACAAAAGGCCGTTTTTTTACAGTTAAACCCAACGAAAAAAAATAAAATAAAAATAATCTTAAAAAGAAGAAAAAACGATGAAGTAATACATTAATGATTATTTCCAAAATGATGGTAAGGTAAACATTTTTCAAAAAAGAACGAAAAATCCTAAAATCTTATGAGGAAAAAAAAAAGTTTTTTTTAAAAAAATGGCGGGGAAACTAATCGAATTTCGTTCCGGTTTTTTGGTTTTCCGGTTTTCTGATTTCCGGATAACGGGTTCTGTACTGTATATAAATTCGTGAAAAAAAGCGCTTTTGACAAAATACTAAAATAGAGATCTATTGACAAAGACACTTCTGTCTAGCTTATGCTCTGGTTATTTTAGTTTCCGTTTTTAAAAGCGCTATATTTTGAGCCATCTTAGCTAGATTTGGCATGTGACATTTTTAGCGGCAATCATTGGTCGATTTTCTAGCGTTGCCATTCGGGGAGTTGTAATGAGGCTTTTTTTTTGCCTCCGTGTAAGAGAAATATAAATGGGTCATTCTCACAAAAACAGTTTGTTTTACAGCTTACGAAGAAAAAAAAATTCAGGGAAAGTGTCCTTCAGAATGCAAGCTAACAAAAGAATAAAAATAAAATTATCAATTTTTATTTTTTATTTATTTTAGGTAATTAAAATATACCAATATGTCATTCCCTCACTTGTCCCCACTGCTGATTTAAAAAAAGAAAAAAATTGTTTCTGAAAAAAAATTTTTTTTTTTACAAATTCGTGTTTTTTATTTCAGAATACTGAAATATAGAATTCAGAAAATCAATTTTAAATTTAATTTCTGATAAAAATATTAACACAGCACTATTTTAAACTTTGTCCCCAGTGTTTCGCGTCATTCCCTCACAACAATGTTCTTATCACCTGCAATCTTCTTAGAATAAAAATATTTTAATAAAAACTTCAGAAGTTAACAACTGGCATCATAGAACAAAATTGCAGTATGTTTCCATCTTCAACTTAAAGAAGCTTTGCTGTGGAATAAATTTGAATGAATCAAACCAGGTAAAATTTTTTACATTTGTCATTCCCTCATGTCATTTTTTAGAGTAAAATAAAATACAACTTCATCGAGAAAGTGGATAATTATATGTTGCTTTCTTGTATGAATATAATTGTATGTGATTGACTTCAGAAATTAATTAGGCCTAACTGTTATTTTTAAATTTTATTGAATTCGTCATTCCCTCACTAGTGTATAAAGTGAGGGAATGACGCTGAAGTGAGGGAATGATTCAAGATGAGTATATTATTAAATTTTTTTTTGTTCAATCGTGCCAGCCAATTTTATTTCCCAAACCTGTAAAAACTATTAAATATATAAGACTAAATTATAATAAATATTAGATATACTTAGTATGTTATCATTTTCAAACTTTAGGTAGATGTAACTTAGATAAAAAAATATATTAAAATAAAATATCATTCCCTCACTATTAGTGTCATTCCCTCACTTTTTAAATAGTGAAAATAATTAATTTACTTATTAATTAATTTTAAAAATAAATTAAAAAATCAATAAATGCAATAATTAAATTAATTAATTTATTTATTAAATTAATTAATTAATTATTAATTATTATTAATAATTAATTATAAATTAATTATTTAAAAAATTTATTAATTTAAGTATTAAGTATAATTTATAGGATATATACTTTTTTTATAATGCCATTACATATTTCTATTAATATAAAAAGTTTCAGAGCTTTTTATTCACTTTACTTTTTTGGGATTTTATGAACTGAAAAATGACAGTTTTCGTGAGAATGACCCATATATAGATTACGGTAGATCAAATTTTTGTTCTGTAAAGTTTTAAGGTAAAAATAATTTTTACGGTAAAATACCTTTGTACCCTGAGTTCCGTTATTTTTAACTGTAATTTAATCTGAAATTTAATCTGAAATTTTTTACTGTGTTGAACAAATGACTTCGAAAATTATAACAAAGATTATAGTAAAGTGAAGCACTAAAAAATTAAAGTTATCAAAGGCCTTTTATTTTATTTTTGTACTTAAGTGGTATTTTCTCTAACATTTTACATCCAATTTAATAGAGACTAGCCATGTAGTTATGCGTATGGCAATAAAATGAAATTGTTATTTATAGCTTCAGTCTAAAGACCTTTAGATATTTATCAAAAACATTTCTTTACTGATCATATACAGTTTATCACATCACTTTTAACTTAATATTTCGGATTTTACGGATATATTTTAAGATTACATGTATTGCATTTTTAAATAAATAATGAGCTTAATTAAATTTTAAAAAAAATAAGTTTTGAATTAAACTAAAATATCGATTCCTTAAAACCTTTATAGGTTTTTAAATTCTTAGAAATAATTTCTGAAAGCTTTTTTATTTAATTTAGATTTGTATCGGCATTTAAGAATTAAGGTTTAAAATTAACAAGCCCGAAAAATACAGCAATCAGGTTATAATAGCAAGCTAATTGAAATCATTTTTGAAAGCATTTCACTTAATAAAAAACAAATAAAAGCTTTCAGGAAAATTAGTAAAACGTACAATAAATTGTTTTAGTAAAACATGCAATTTGCATGTTTAAGTAGTTTTTCATTATATGCTATATAACTATAGAATTTAGGCCTTAGTATAATTAAAGCGTGAATAGCTTAGAATTAATTCAAAAATTGCATTAATTCATTTTTTTTTCAAAAATTACTAATTATGATTTAAATTTATCAAGTGACTTCTAATGAAGTAAACCATTTTTCCTTTTATTAAATTGCCATAAAATAGTAAAAATATATTGAGATCATTAGAAGATAAAATTAGCCATAAAAACTAATAATTCTCTTCAAATATCACATAAAAGCATTTTCAAATATCTTGTGAAAAAAATTTCTGAAATTTGAATTAAATTTCTTTTAACTATACATGAATAAAAGAGATGTTCTTCTCATAAATTTTGGTCTAGGGAATAAATTAAGCCAAAAGTGATTGAATTTCTCTTTAATAAATATGAAGAGGCTTGACTGCAATTACAAAGCTCTTTACGGATTTGATTAAATAATCCAAACTAATTTAGCTGCAATTTTTTTGAATATTTGCGTGAAACATTATTAGTATGTTAAAATAGATATATTGTTAAATATTTTTTAATTCCTTTTCGGACTAGATGGAATGGGAATATAGAGTATGAAGTCATAGCATCCGCAAAATACTTTATGAATATTTCTCATTTTATTTTAAAATTTGAAAACATTGAATACCAAATTATATTCAGTTAAAAATAGTATTCATCGTAAATTTTTAGTCTTTAAAACTGTCGAGATAGGATAAACTAACCAGTGATGGAACACTTAAGCTTCGCTTGCCTTTTAAAAAATCATATTAATTTCAAAATTCGTAATATTAGTTAAATGATAGGTCAATTAGGGGGT
>NC_092210.1:83064456-83073243 GCF_043381705.1 Parasteatoda tepidariorum
GTTAGAAGTTGTTTTTCGTATTTTTAACATACTTTTGATGCGGAACATCGCTAAAGGTACAAGAAAATTAAAGTTTATATTTTATTTTCATTAACTTAGAAGAAAAACCAGTAAAGGAACACTTGTTCCTTCACTTGTTTTTCATCGTTTGGTGATCCAGTGAATAAACACCCCCTTATCTCAGTACTTTATTATGCTATGATGCTTAAAAGAAATAAAACGTAACTTCAATAACTATATTTTGAATTCTCTTTTTCACTATGAGAAAAATAAAACTATTACATGCAATTAATTCCACTTCAAACATATAAATACAAACACTCACCTTATAACGTTTTCAACGAACCAAGGTGTTGCAGAGATAATAACAAATTCAAAAATTTTTCCAGAGAAGTCTATTTGACCAGGTAATCTAAAATATTGCTAGATGACTTCGTTTTGTTTGGCAGTAAGCTATTATTACCAATCAATCTAAAGAAAAATTTTAAAATTCTTATTTTTAATCAATATATATGAAATGTTCCTTCACTGGTTCGTTTACCCTATATAATAAATAAGAAAATGATGCAATACAATAAAATACACTGTGTTTTAAAATTAAAAAGAAAAAAAAATGTATTGAAAACAAAAATAATATTGTTACTTTAAAGAAAGCAGCCAATGGAAAATCAAAAGATATTTAAAATATTTGTGATTTTCTATTTTAGTTTTCAGTTTAACCTATTATAAGGAAGATAAAAAAATTACACTTTAATTAATTAAATTGTTCATTATTTTGTTCAAATGAAGTTACAAATAATTTAGTAAGACATAGTCTTTGAAATTGAATGGTCGCTCTTTTCTTTCTTTCATGTCCTTGATAATTTTTATATTATACATTTTACAATTGTAACAACACTTTTTAAAAGCAAATAAAAACAAAAATCAATTTATGATTTCATTTTATTTGTAATAATCTCATTCTGATTTGAAATGATTTAATAGTAGTATTAAGTCGAAGGTATAAAAATATCTTAAACGAATAATACAGCTGTGTTTATAGGGACTATTATTATTATTNATTACTATATATTTATTTTAAAGAAAAAAAGAAGTACCCACTGATTTTAAAATAAGCACATTTTTGGTAGATGACTTAACTTTGTAATTTTAAATCCATCTTCTTGGGTGTTGATTTTGAAAAACGTATCTTTCAAAATACGTTTATATATATGTTTGTGATTCATATTAGCTAAATGGTCTCGCCAAATTTAAATTTTCTATTTAAGATCTGTTTTATGGTGGGAAAAATAAGCATTGAATGATAAGTTTATTCTGGAATTAATAAAAAACTTGCTCAAATGATCGTGATAAACTTGAATCAATTTTTTAATTCTTTTTTTTTACTAAGTTAAACATTGAAATAAGAATTGCTTTCCTTATAAACTTATATTTAGTTGAATAAATTCAGTATATTTTAAACATAGAATTAATTATTCAATTAACACACTGGATGACACGTAGTTTACGAACTCATTACACTCAAAGCAAATTTGAGGCTTACAAATTCTGTGGAGAGTGATTATGCGATTTAGAACTCTCTTTATTCAGTAAAATAACTATTTACACGCGCATTGATTCTATATGAATAATTATCTATTCAGTACTTAGAAAGATACAACTTACAAAGACGCGGCATCATTCATTAACCAGTTGCGTCATCAAAGGTAAATCTACGCGCAAAGCAGTAATTAACATCTCTAATGAAATCAACCATGTAATTCAATATAGTTTGAAAATAATAAATACCTTTAGAACTTACATTCAACGTTACTTGTATCTCAAGCGATACAAGAAACCGGGATTCTCTAAATCAATAAAGACCATTCATTTTTCTTTTGCACATCAAAGTATTCATGTTTAATATTCATAGAAATACCTCAGAACTGAAACATTGAGTAAACTAATTACAAACTCATCATTCATGACAAGCATTTGTAGAGAATAAAAGAGGAAAATTATCTTTGTGCTATTTATTTCATGGCTTATTAAATTTGAAGAAGTTTAGTTAAATCCGAATAGAATACGTTTATAATTATTCAAGTGGTAGTATTTAAAAATAAATTTTATATAGATATAGTATTTTAATAAAATGAATATTTTCTTGCATTTTAATGAACCTTCTATTGTGTCACGAGTTATTTATTTGTACGTTTTATGTTTGTTCTACACATTATAATCATTATGTTTGGTTAATGACTTCCTTAATGTCATCAATAGACATTTCACGGTACCTTGGTTTTTAAGGCCAGTTATGCACACCGAAGAGCCATTACATTATGACCACCCTGCTAATAACATGTAGGACCACCTTAGCCCTCAAAACTGCTAGCACCCACCGTGGCATTGATTCCACAAGGTGCTAAGAGGTAGTCTGAGGTATCTGGTACCAAGCGCTCACATTGCGAGGGGGTAGCGTGTCAGCACGAACTTGGTTTTCCAAGTAGGACCACAAATGCTCTATTGGATTAAGGTCAGGTGAATTTGGGGGCAAAGGCATGACTTGAAAGTCACTGGAATGTTCCTCGACGATTCGACCCTTATCCTGTTGGTAAACACCATCCCCCGCAGGAAAATCTGTTGCCATACATGGGTGAACCTGGTCTGCAACCATGTTCAAGTAGCTTACAGACGTCAGGGATTGTTCTATGATGATTATGGGTCCCAATGTGCCCCATGAAAATATTGTTCCTGGGCGAGAAACCATGAAAACCTGGGTGGGCCCATTGTTATACATTGAGGGTGGTCATAATGTAATGGCTCTTCGGTGTATATTTCAGAAGTTGGAATATATAACATTTAATTTTAGACTGAATTCAGTAGATGTATCATTAAATAAATTTTGAGCTTTGATGCAACTCAAATTAAATTTTTTAAATGCAATCTAGGCTACCATCATCGCTATTCTTTTAACTCAATTCCATCGCAATCGGAAAAACAATTACTATATATTTTACGCATGCGCAAAGAGAATCGCAATATTCCATACATGTAGTAGTATAGCAAACTTACTTACTAGCATTTTCCCACAGAGTGTTTCTTCAATGCACACAGAGAAGAAAATTCTGGTAAAGTTACAGTACTGTATGGTAATGACATTTTTGTTTAAAAAAAAATCATATTACATTTTACTAAAACGAACATATGTGGAATTTAAACTATTCATTTGGTAATTTTTATTTTCATATGGTAACGATTTACTGAAAATTCTATTTTTCTTATTTATATTTCTTACTACGATAAATTAAAAAAAATACAAAATGGAGAAGTAAATTTAACTGAATAACTGGTTGTTATACCAGGTTTTAAATTGCATCGTTTCAACCATATTTACCAATTTCTATCACATATCATGAAACAATTTTTTATTGTTGATTTTACCAAATTCATTATCAAAGCGCTTCGATAAAAAAAACCGAACTTTTTGATGTTCCCATAAAGAGTTAAACACCGTAAATTTTATCATATTCCAGTAGTTTCGACCATACTTTTATTCTCAGTGCAGGTGGTTTCTCATAAGTTGTAAGTAAGACACATGCTCTACTAGAGATAAACGTTTTTCTTTCTATCCTTTGAATCCTTAGCTTCGAATTGAGAGCTTAATCCATTTCGAAACTAAACTCAATTAAGATGAAACTAAACCAAATAAAATTTAATCAGTTCTCAAAAAAGAAAAATTTTTTTCTGCGAAAGTAATAATAAATTTATCTAAAATTGACACTAGATATACTAGGAAATAGCTTGAAATTTTTTTTTTAAATTGCGAACTATTGAATTTAGAAAAATGCAAAATGTTTAAAAATAATTTTTTTTTGGAATATTGAAAAAGGAAGGTTAATTTTACTTATTTTAAATAATGGGATCATCAATAGAAATTTGGTTTTCTAACATGCAGCAGTTTTTTGATTTTAAATTAATTCATGCCAAATTTATTTTCTGAACAATAAACTGTAATTTTAGTAAGCAGTTGTCTAAGCTTTAAAATCCCAAACTTAAAATATTTTTTTTCTTAAAAACGTATTCTTTTTCGTTTATTTCATTTATTTACTTCTTTTTTTGTAAATTGTTTTTTTTTTTAATGAATTTTCTTTAAGTTGTTTCGTTTGAATAGATAATTAGAAGAACGCAAAAATTAAACCATGTGAAAGTCAAAAACAAATTCTAAGAATGTACTACTTGAATAAAAAAAATAACAGAAGAAAGCTTGATAATTGTTATTTTATGTGTAGAATACCGCTAATTTAAAATTAGCACGACAAATAAAATGTTTTGTTTTATGAGCTAGTTGTATTCCTAATTAAAAAAAATGGTTTGCTTTAATTGAAAAAAATTCTTCCGTATGCTCTTTCAATTCCTGTAATTAGTCATTTAGAATTGATTAGCATTAGTAAAAGTTAAATACCTTATTACTTTTAAATTTAAAAGCTTTTTTGAGATACATAATTAGGATTGTCATTGCTACTAAACTGAAAAAGTGTAATCCTCAAATGTAATTAAGAAAATTGTTTCATGTAATGGCAAATAAGCTGAGTAATTATGTCTCATTACTTTTGTATAATAGAGCAGCACTAAATTTGTTAGGATGTTTTTCTCTTGTATCAAACTTCTTATTTTACTAACATAATTATCTTCTATTCGCGTTTTTTTAAAGTACAGTAATTTCATAAAAATATTTGAAAATGCGTAATGATTGAAATGTAATTAGAAAGGAATATTTAAAAAAGGGAATATAACTTAAAATTATGGACTGGCATATATTTTAAACTAGGATTTTTGGATTTTTAACTAAAGGTAAATTATTTTAGTCTGAATATTTTTAGAGACGAAGTATTTTAAAGTTAAATTTTTTATTTAGTATTGGGAACATAAAACTCATTTAAAGTATTAAGTTATAATTTAACATATGATTTCTTTTTAAATTACAATTGAAATTATGTTTTGTAAATTTAAATTTCATGAGGACAATTATAATATTTTTTTGCGACGCGTGATCATAACACCATGTTTGAAAAATTGCGTAACACATGTTACTCTTAAGTTTTAATAATTTCAACTAGTATTAATAATTTGAAATACTTTCATGCCTTAAAACAATGTTGGACTTTGTTTTATCTGATCTTAAATTTATATAAAATTGCTTTCCATATACTTAAGCATTTATTGATAACATCTACTTTTATTACTACTATTTCAAATAATAAATAACTAGTTTCAATTGTTACATATTGTTAGACATACTTTTATTTTTTCTGTCTGTTACAAATTATTTAATATTTGCTTTTCAGGCGTTTAGAAGATATTTCTGCGTCGATATGTTTTGTTCCGAAATTAAACAGTCTATTAATACTTAAGAGGAAATTAGTTCGTCGAAAAATAATTTAAAATATTGATTTTCCATATTTTAAAAATGTTGTGTCCTATTTGAAATTAATTTTCCAGTAAATTTTTTAATAATTCAAGGATAAATTTATCTTTCAAAATTAAAATTTTGGAACCTTACACGTGAATCCATGTATAATTCACGTCGAGACATTATTAAGTTACAAATAATTTCTCCTAGATAGAAATAAAATATCTATATTATATAAAACGCTAATACGTATGTATCAATAAAACCGATGATATTTCTTTTCTCGCGTTGGCAACAGTTTTCATTTTTAATTGATAGGCTTCGGCGCGCAAGAGCACGTAGTGAGCATATCATGTGTCGAATCGGGTGAATTCTCACCGAATTATCAAATAAATTCTCACAAAATTATCTTCATCGAAGCCGATGCTTTAAATCCGGCGTTCAGTACTATTTCATATTGTTTTACAACACATGGTTTTAGCCCTCTGGTGGGAAAGACTTTAAAACAAAACTTACAAAAGTTACTTTTCTCAACAGCTGAAATTTAGAATAGTGTGATTAAGATAAATATGTGAACTGTTTGCAATTTCAAATTAGTATTGAAATGCGCAGGTTTAGAATTTCCTACAGTTAAAGTTTTCGGAGCTTCAGTGTTCAAAAAAGTATACAACAGCTAGACGTTAAAAACGTATCCCGAAATGAATTGCGAAAGCAGTCCCGGGGTTGGCGAGCGCCAGCGAGCAGGGGGCGAAGCCTCCTAGTTACTTAAAAGTTTTATAAATTAAATAACTACGTAAATTTGAAAATATTTATTTACTAATTCTTAAATAGATTGCTATACTTTTATTAAGGTTTTATTTATAAAATTATCGTCATGATCTGTGATCACTTGATTGTCAATAAAATTACAGATGGTGTTATCAGCGACTCAAAATTAAACAAAAGAAGAAATTTTTATTTCTGAGCATTTAATCCGATGGTTTTAGAGGTAGATGAAAACTGTTTTTCTTAATTTATCGTTATTAGACTTGAATACCTTTTCAAAAGGTAACACCGATTTTATTTATTATTATCTTTTTCTTTAATCGAGGCGTGATATTTACAGTAAAACACTTGGAGTTAGATTGATGTTGATTCATAACGAGCACTCGTTACAGTACTTACCCGTACCTCTCTGAACATTGT
The DNA here is from genome assembly GCF_043381705.1 of Parasteatoda tepidariorum. Taxonomy (NCBI): domain Eukaryota; kingdom Metazoa; phylum Arthropoda; class Arachnida; order Araneae; family Theridiidae; genus Parasteatoda; species Parasteatoda tepidariorum. The sequence goes on from NC_092210.1 coordinate 83,071,031, forward strand.
TTTCTTCAAAAAAGTAAGGACATAGGATAAACGTGCTTATTATTTTTCCTCATACAGTTATTTCAGTTTCGGTAGTTCAAGGTTTCAGTGTAGGCCTGGCTAATGGACGTAATTCTTCGAATTAACGTTAACTGTCAATGAGCGCCTCGTTTGACCAAAGAATAGATATAGCCAGTTGTTGGTAGTGTCATATTGAATGAGAAATTCGCTAACAAAATCGAACCGTAGTTGGTGGTCATCTCCTTACAATACCCCTCGTTGTTGAATATACGCTGAAATCAGTACGGAAACATATGAAGAGCAATGTGCAGAATTTTTTAAACTGAAGATTTTGGTTCATCCTGTGTGTGTGTCATCTCACGTACACATGAAACATAGCTTTCGCTTATTGCTAGGTGTACTTGCACTAGAACCTCAACAGGAACAAAATTTCGTCCTGGAGGTGATTATCGTATGTGCACTCAGTTTTTTTTTCTTCAAATTTTCGTATTAATTTCCAAGCAGCTTGTTCGGATCATGGTCCACGTCGTAATTGGTCATTTCTGTAATAAATACTTAACTAGATTTTGCTGCATTTCGTTCATTCAGTGTATAAAGTTTTAAGATTTCTACTCGTTGTTTCAATGTAAGAAACATGTTTTTCAAGTAAAATGACAAGAATGCAAAATGTAACAATCAAAGCACAGTAACTTTTTTCACATGTTCAGCTCAGTGACGTCAGCTAAGAATAGGTCTTACGTCAGGCCTGTTCATTTAAAGTAGGTTTAGAGAGCCCTTTTATTAGAACTTACTTATGAGGATCAATCGAAAATAAGTGAAACACAGAAATCTGCTCTTTACTTTCTTGTTCTGCTTTTTTATTTTTTATTTATTTTTCTCAATTCACTTTCTCCTTTTTGTTTTAAAGAATTCACTTGTATCGCTTCACCTTTTTTGCGTAAAAAATAACTTTCCAAATAAATTCACAGAAATCTGCTCTTTACTTTCTTGTTCTGCTTTTTATTTTTTTTATTTTTCTCAATTCACTTTTTCCTTTTTGTTTAAAAAAATTCACTTGTCTCGCTTCACCTTTTTTGCGTAAAAAATAACTTTCGAAATAAATTCAAAGTTTTTCATAGTAAGGATCAAGATTTGATCATAAACGGCGAGTTTCGTTGTTTTAAAATTTCGAAATTTTCTCTCGGTAACTGTAAACGTGAGAAATTGTTTATGCAATAACTAATAAACGCATATGATATAATGCGAAATTTTATTAGACTTACTCAAATGGTAACCTCTCGGAAAACCGTGAAATTATTTTTAATCACCCTGCACGCGTTTATCCCTGTGTATATTTTAAATAGAACGTATTGCATTGTTTCTTAGAATTGTACTGTTATCGTATTTTCATTAAGCAGCTATCAACCCCAACTGTGAAGCTAACTAGCTTTTGAAGCATTTTTCCTATTCAGTTAATGAAGTTTTAAGATTTCGCCTTGTTATTTCAATTTAAGAGATGTTATTCAAGTAAAATGGCAAGAAGTAACAATCAAAGTACAGTAAATTTTCTTGCGTGTTAGGCGCAGTGACGTCAGCTGACAATAGGCATTACGCCAGACCAGGAGCCTGACGCCAGGCCTGATCTACCGATTTAGAGAGCACTTTTACTAGAACTAACTTATGCGGACCAATCGAAAATGAGTGAAACGCAAAATTCTTTTTTTTTTTCGGTTTTAGTTCATACGTTTATTTATTTACTTATTTTTTGTAAACATCACTTATTCTTATTCTTTTTCTTTAAATTTACTTGTCTTGCATCGCCATTTTTAGTGCAAAATCAAGATTAGGTCATAACTAAGGATCAAGATTAGGTCATAAAAAGCAAATTTCATTATTTTAAATTATCGAAATTTTGTCTCTGTAACTGTAAGCGTGAGAACTGCGCAATTGCTTATGGTATAATTCTTAATCGCATATGGACAATTCCACGAAAAGTGGTCTTGAGTGACTAAATATTCAAAATCGTAAAACCAAAAACGACAGTATTTTGGAATTTAGAAGATGTACCTTTTTTAATAGTTAAGATGTTTTTTTAAAATTATAAAAATATTTTTAGTTAAATTCTAACAAAAGGTGGAGCACGCTGAATTTTAACAGGAGTTCTCTACTTAGTTATGTTATAAATGGAGTTCTGAAAAGATTGAAGTGCAATAAAATAGTTTATATATATATAT
>NC_092210.1:83073452-83177169 GCF_043381705.1 Parasteatoda tepidariorum
GTTTTTTGCGATATCGACACATATAAAGAATAATTTTTATCTTAGGATAATTATTCTTTATTCAGAAATATCGCATTATTTATGGCAATTAGATGTGTCTTGACAACGACTATTTGCTTATACCATTCTTGTTTCTCTACCATTTAGTTTTTTATTTTTATTTTATTCATGTTTTTCATGTTAATTTGTGTTTATTTAGGGTAATAATTTCTGCTGCATTTGCGCGATTAATACTCTTTTTATGTTTTTATGCTTCTTTCTCCTAGATACAAATTTTCCCCTGTTGCTTATGCACGCGGTTATTTGTTAAAGAGATATTTTTCTTCCAAATTTTGTATATTTTTTTATATAATTTTTTGGTCCCCTGCTGATTCAGGTTAGCACCCTGCTTCAGTTTAATCAAATTGCTAATAATTCCAATGATAATTTTAAATGTAAGGATAATCGATGATTAACCTGCAAATCGCTCGTCAGTGCTAATTCTTCTTTAAATTCCCCTCTTTGAAAGGCTACCAACTGTATTTATAAAATTAAATGTTTAATTTGTGATGTTATATATATATATATATATATACATATATATATATACTATTTTATTCTGTTATCTTAGTTATATATATTATTTTAATTTGGCCTAAATTTTTTTTGAGTCATTAAAAGTTAATGAATCAAGATAATCTAATTTCCGACTAACACAAGCAACATAATTTTGCATTTTTTTCTGTAAAAACTTTAGATAGATGGAAAATTTTAAAAAATTTTGTTTTATAAATTAAGAAAGCAAAATATTCAACTGAAAAAATTCTCGATTTAAAACTGCCAGAAGTGATAATTTAAAAATTAATTTTATTCAAAGTAACTCACATAACAAAAAGTTACGCTTGTTACTGCTACGTGTGTTAAATGTACTTATACACTTTATTTATTTATTTACTTTTTTAATGAAAATTTTTTAAAATAAATTGTTTTTCTTCTGTTAATTCAAAATAAATGTTTTAGTGCAACATTTATGACTTTTTAGTTGAAATATTCACAGAGGGGTAACACACGTAACGTTCTGTTAACACACATATCTCACCAATTTCACCAAATAAAGAAGTATTTACTGTTGGAAAATTTTTTAAAAAATCGCTAAACACAACTTTGATATTGTATCTCATTAAAAATGAAAATATCTTAATTTTAAACCTTTATACTTCACAGAATTAAATTAATATATTCAAAGTTTCAAATATTATAAAAGGTAACACACGTGTAATATTACAAGCTGCTGCAGAAAAATGATTTTCATTTAATCATTGATTAGTTAGTGTATTTTATTTTTGTTGTGTCGTAAAGGTGTTGTTAAACGTTTTAGAACTTGTCTAACCATAATATTGTATCATTTTGTTATAATCTTAGTGTGAGGCAAAGCTAATTGGATTACTGGGTCGCGAAAGAATCAGGGCATTTTTTGAAGAAAAAAATTAAATAAAGTAAATAATATTTTTGATATTTTGCATTCACAACTTATTCCGCTATATTTCATGCTAAAAAGTAAAATTATTCATCAATTTTATTATTAAATTAAAAAAAAATATTTCAATATTTTTTTGGTTAAAAAAATATATATTTGCTTATAAAAATTGTTTCAAAATTATTTTTACGCAATGATTACTGATTTCAAATAATGGTCATACTCATTTGTGTATTGAACTATTTATTTATAAAATAGAACATTTTGGATTGTTAATTCTGTGCATAATAAAGAATATAAAAAAAAGTTATGAGTCCTACAGGCATAGCATTATGTAAAATTTTATTAGTTTTTGAATTGTCTACTTACTGTACATTTTTATTATTTATATTATACTGATTTTCAAACATTGTTTCAAAGCTCTTATCTTTAATGAAAAAGGAATCAATATGGAAACATGAAAAAAATAACTATTATTGGGAAAACACATAACTATTACTGTTATTTTTTTGGCAGTATGAAGCAATGCCTTTTACAACATTTAAGTTTTTATGCGAGTAATCAATAAAATCTTGATACTTAAATCATTAAGTACCAGGAAGCTTAAGTCCTTCTTAACTTGTTTGTCTGATTTAATTTTTAATCGTGAAACGAAGGTGATTTATTTTAACAGCTTTAAAAGTTGTAAAAAATAAATACATAATGGTTGACTAATTTTCTTAGATCACTTTTTCTGAAGTTTTTAATTCTTTGATAGATTACAATTAAAAATCATATCTTAATTTCTTTTTAATCAATTGAAGAAAAATATTCATTTAAATGCAGGCACTTTTAAATTACTTAAAATTCCCCTTACTACTGAAAGTTAAGCAAGTTTTTATTAAAATTTTTAGAGCAACAATTATCTTATTAATTTTTAACACTCCACAACACATTTTATAAAAATTCTCTCTTGCTTAAAACTTAAATTGGTCACTATTGAATTATTCTTAACTAAAAAGGTAAATTATATTCACTTGAATAAAAAAAGTAATTCAACTAAAAAAAGGTGCATAAGGAAAATAAGAGTGCAAAACAAAAGAAACTTTTAATAAGGTTATCACTTTAAAAAAAAAAAAAAAATCTTTGAAAAAAAGAACGTAAAATAAATGACATCTCAGGTAAAAAAAAATGTTCGCTATATGCTTCTTTAAACCATTATATTTCAAAAGAAGCCTTGAAAGTAGATTATCACTTCAATACTGAATATCTTTTGAATCGATCAATGACTTGGAGATAAATCTTAATCCGACAGCTCACTCTTTAAAACCCTATAAGAATATACTCAATGCTTTATCTTTTTCAGTTGACTGGTTAAATTTATATTTATCCCCATGTATATAATGAAACAAAATAATTATTTTTCTGCTTATTTAATACGAATCAAACAATATTTACATCGTAAAATACCTACTGCTATTTTTTAATCAATTACTTGCTCTTGCTTAATAATTTTAAATATTTTTTTTCAACATTTATTTTGGAAATATTTTTATAATTATTTAAAAAAAAATTGGCAAAAAAAAACTCAATTTCAGCAAAAAAAAATAATTGCGAAAAAAAAACTAAAAATGCAACTTATTTAATTTCTTCAAACTCAAAAGCAGAATAAGCTTTAAAAAATGGAAAAAATGTGCTTTAAAAAAATATAATAGCATACTTGAAACAAAATGATTTTCCTGATACACACCTTTAAAATAAGAACAAAATTTCAAGTTTTCACAATATATTATTTCCAGATAAAAAGGTTTTATTATACAAACATTTTTAATTTCTTGAAAGTCATAAATGTTACGTTTATATTATATTCCGTAATGAAAAAATAGTATGTTTTAAAAGAGATTAAATAAGATTTCCTATTATAAATTTTACAATAAGTATAAACTCGTAAATTTTTTTATTGAGAACTATATTATACTGCTTAAAATAAAATAGTAATAAAGTAATAAGAACTGTTTCATAATACCTAAAATAAAATATTCGTAAAAATAGACTTGAAACTATTCGAAAATTTTGTAGCACATAACAGTTTAAATATTTAAAAATAATGAAAACGCATTTAAATACATTGATATTTTTTTTTATAACCGTGTGTTCTTCAGGATTTCAAAAAAATATTATTAAATGTTCTTTCTTTTTACCGGAGAGGAAAAAAAAATAAAATTAATTTTTCTTTCGAAAGAACATTTTAATTAACAACACGGATATTCTAAAAAATCCGAGCGCAGTTAAATTTAAAAAAAAACATTGCTAATTTATGTTAATATTCTTCATAAGTGCCATTAAACGAATTAAACATTTTTTTCAATTGTTAAAATGCATAGTTTTGAGCAACAGAGCTCATCTTAATAAGAAATTTTCTTTGGTAAGCACTTTTGTCAAATTTTTAGTGAAAAAATGCTCTTAACACTAAGGAATTGAAAGTGTGAACATGTTAGTGTTAAAATTAAACCATTGTAATGAGAGTTAAAACTTATTGTTTTTGCTTTTTTTTTTCGTTTACGTTCTAAATCTCGAAATATTGAAAATTGTACTAATTTAAAAAGAATGATCAGCTGGTCACCGGAAATGAGTAATATGATATAAAAATAGATTTGAAATAGTAAACTAATAGTATCGAAAAAATGCAAAAGGGTCAAAGGTCACATGGCAATACAGTAAAAATAGATTTGTAGCATCTGCCAGTTTAATAAATAATATACATTAAAGCAAAAGTTATTATATTTCGGTTTGATGTTTCAAGCTGTTTTTAACTTAATGATTTTTTTATGCTGAGTTAGTTTTATTTTGGGTTTAACTAAAACCATGATAATATTTTAAAGGTTTTTAATTTATATTGTTTTCAACTTTTTTGCACTTAATGACATGGTAATATGGTGAAAATAGCACTGAAGTAGTTTAATTTAGTATTTCAACAAGGATAAGGCAAATTCCATTATAATTTTCTGTAATCTATATAAATGTGACTTAAAATTAAACGGATTACTCTATTAATGAAGTAAATAGATTTTGGGCTTTCGCATTACCGTTATGGATGATTAATAGTTTCTAGTTTTGTAAAATTAATGTTGCGAATCGATTCACATTTTTTAAAGTTTATTTTAATATTATATAGTATCTATTTTTTTTAAGAGTGATCCAATCTCAGCTTGCAACCACTGCTTAATGTATCATACTTAGGAAGATTTTTTCTTCGATTAAGGAATCAAAAAACTGTCTATAAGAAAACTGCTTATAATTTTAAGAAGTAAATACAGCAGACAATGGAAGATAATACTATGAAGATGAAGGGTAAGGTATATAATGAGGATTGAGAATTGCATAGCAACTCTTGACAGGAGATATTGGACGCCTTCTAGAAGTGCTTCCCAATTATGGAGTGTTTGTTCATACTCATTTGAACCAATGTTTTTATTAATCTAAATTAAGTATGTGTTGTCTAGCCTTTGATTTACTTTAAAATTAATTGCTCATTCTTATTAGTACAAATATCTTAGTACTCCATTTCATTTTGTATTACAGGTGATCACTTTCGATCGTTACGATCTCCTACTTAGAAAAATAGTGGTATTTTCATATACTGCAAAATGACTCGTGCGTATAGCATGTGCACTCTCAAATCTAGCACACCATCGAAGGAAAAAGTACACAGAAATCCTCTTTAAAATTACTTAAAAATTTGACTTGATACGAGATGTTTCATTGAAGAGGCAGATGTTTCATCGCGTAAGCATTCAAACTGCAGCAATTCAAAAATCTTGGCTTAAGTGTGCCAGCAGGAAGAGTACAAAAACACTTAGCTAAAGTTTACGTTGCTTAGTATGTCAGAGAAATCATCAGAATGATGCCGTTGTGTAATGTTTTAACATTACAGTTCTAACTAAATTTATAAAAATGAAAATACAACAAATAATTAAAAGTTTATTAAGATATTCTAATATTTTTTTCGAATCGAAAATTGCATTAAAAAGGGCTGTATAGAATATAAAAATAGTTAATTTTTTGTACTGATTTGTCAACCAAATTGGTTCACTCAGCAAGTGAGCAGCCTAACCAATAAAATAGGATAAAACAACTATATCTTATCCTGTTTGAATTCAATTTTCGACAATAATTAGAAGAAAACATAAAATCCACATAAATTTGATGAATGAAAGTACCGTTTCACGCCATTAACCAGCCCATATTAAGGAAGCGATAGTAGCGGTTTACGATTGATTTTCGATCATTCGTTGCACTGCAATTCTCAATTCTCATGATGTGCCTTATCTCCACTGCGAGGTTGTAACCACTGTATCATTAGTTGCGTTACAATTCATAATTCTCATGATGTACAAAAGCTCCACTGCGAGGTTGCAACCACTGTATCCTTTGTTGCGTTACAATTCATAATTCTCATGATGTGCACAAGCTCCACTGCGAGGTTGTAACCACTGTATCATTTGTTGCGTTACAATTCTTAATTCTCATGATGTGCACAAGCTCCACTGTAAGGTTGCAACCACTGTATTAAATCAAATTTTTCTAATTCCTGGAGTGACAGAAATGATGAGTGATTTAATATCATTTCTTGCAGTAAATAGTTGAGGATATACCCCTCAAGCAGTGCAATTCATGATTTCAGAGTAATCCGAGTATTGATAGTTTTAACTTCGGTAGCATGAAATACGGTTCTTGCTCAAAAAATTCCTGTCAACCTACATTAATGGCAGTACATACTAAATGCATTTACTTTGGGGCAACATCCAGAAGACTTAGAAAATCGGTTTCTTGTTCATTTGTAACACCCAGACGACTAACTGTGATCAACCAAGTAATTTAGTAGTGTATAGGAAGGATCTTAAAATCAAAGCAAAATCTTAACGAAAAAAAAAAAACTTGGAAATTTTGTACTAACGAAGTTAAACTTTCAACCTTCGGATTACTTTGAAATCATTCGTTGGAATTCTTCTGATGTATATCTTTCCCCAATGATGCATAATTTGGGTGAAGATAATATTAAATTAGGCATTAATTCTAACACTACCCTTTAAAAAATATAAAAATCTCCCAATCACTCCCAGGTTGTGAATAGGAGAGTTAAATCCGCGACGGAGGTTTCGAATTAAATAAATGAGCAGGATGTTAGAGATAGTATATCCGAGCAACATTAAATTCTCGATCAGTTACGCAACGATCCTCCATGAATTAGACTTTAGATGTGTAATAGATATTGAAAAGGAAACTTAACAATGCAGTAAACAGAGAAGTTCAACTCCATTAAAGATCTTTGCGTATAGCTCTAAAGATAATGTAAATACCCCTCTAAACAAGTTGGTGGCTAGTTGTGTAGAGCAGAGGTAGACCTTCATGTGCAAGCAGTGAAAAATAAGAAAATTTAGAAAACTTCTGCTTTTTATAAAAGAAAAAAAATCCAAGAAAGTGCATAAGTTTTGCATAAGTTTTACCCATCTTAAAAACATTTAAAAAACACTTGATTTTTCCCACTTTTTTATTAATTTTAAGTACGACACGCAAACGCAAGATATTAACCAATTTTAAAATTTTTTCCGCAATTTTTATTCGTATTACATTAGACAATTTTTTTTTCTACCTCGGCAATACTTTTATGAATTTCGGAACGCTTTAGCTTTCCGAGTATCATAAAAGCATTGTCAAGAAAGCATGTTTTTCGAACCACTCTACATCGCATACTATATAATAAAAGAAAGGAAAACTAAACTGGTAACTTTGTGTATACAGTCACAGGTGAATACAAAATAACGCTAATCAACAAGTAATAGCTTAATTTCAAATGAGGGTAGGATTTATTTTGAGATACGTATGAAGGAACAAAAAATTAACGTGAATAAAATAGAGAAATAAACGGTACTATTGTCTCGACTTCATAAACCAAAAGCTTTTTCAGTGTCTGAACACAAAATTTGCATTTTTTATGTTGAGTTTAATCAATCATGGTAGAGGTTCTTGTTTATGGAACTTGATTTTGCTTTTTAAACTTAAATCAAGATCAAAAGCGACATTTGGAGAGTAAAGAGATGAGTAAGAGAGTTTCTCTGTCTGCAGGATTTTACCGGTTTTGCAGCAAAACATACATAAATTTTTTTCTTCAAATTTGTTAAGAATTCTTGTTCGTGAAAGAGTATATTTAAAAATTTAAAACTATAAAATAAATAAATAAAATAAAAGAAACATATTTCCAAACATTGAGGAGATGGCCGGTTCTGCAACTGAAAGACTTAAATATTACTTTAAATATTGATAAAGATTTAGCACTGGTGGATTTTTTTTTAACACTTTGTTGTTAGATGACCTTTATGTAAAACTTTGAAGAAAAGAAGAGAAATATTTCAATCAGTTATTCAGAGAATGTGCTTAAAACCTTATAAGAGCAAACCACAAAGAAGTAAAAGTTTGATGAATAATTACTTCAAAGATGAAAAATATATTTTTACATAATAAACATGAGCAAAGTTGAAGAAAAGTAGTTAATAGGATTATGTAGATTTTTTTATCAAATGTACTCAACTTCGAGAGACTGCTGGAAAGAAAAAAGATTTTAAGAATGTTAAACTAATCTTGTTTCTTTAGACTGCAAGTACAGGCAGTTAATTAAAAAAAAAAGTAAAGTAAAGAGCTTACTTATTTCTCACTGTTTCTCATTCTTGCATATATTTATCACATAAAAACATTTAAATAAGTAAATGGCCATGTTTTATTTAATCCACATATCTTATTTCAACTTTAAGTTATATTATATTTTGATGAAGGATTTTCTGAATCAACGAGTCATTTTCTCTGCCTTGCCAATTAAAATGAATATTCCTTTTTCTAAAAAAAATATTTTAGTTTAAGTGTGGAAATTATTGGCACATTTGAAAATAATAATTATTTATTTGTCAGTATTGTTTGAAACATTTATTTCAATCAGTCCTCAGTAGTCCAATTTTCTTCTACACATACTTTATAACTACACATAAATTTTAAAAATCTTATTAATACAGTAAATAAGGAAAAAATCAATGCTCTTTTGAATTCTATATAAATTATATACTTCATCTAAAAGGTTTAATTAATATTTAAATGCCAATAAATGAATTTAAAGCAAATATTTACATAAATAGATTTGAAACAAAAATGTTTATAAAAGGATTAAAAAAAAAGATCATAAATTGATTTAAAACAAAAAATGTTAATAATATGTAAATGAAAAAAATAAATGAATGTTCATGTTTTATTTAATCCACATATCTTATTTCAACTTTAAGTTTATCGTTATTCAAACGAATCTTCACTTATAAAAATACATATATTTTTATGAAGAATTTTTTGAAACAACGAGTTATTTTCTCTACCTTGCCAATAAAAAAGGAATATTACTTTTCTAAAATAAAATATTTTAGTTTAAGAGTGGAAATTATTGGCATATTGGAAAATAATTAAGATTTATTATTTTATTTGTCAGTGTTTAAAACATTTCTTTCAAACTGTTCTCAGTAATTCAATTTTTTTCTACGCATACTTTAACTACACATACATTTTAAAAAATCTCATTAATACATTAAATAAGGAAAGAAGTCAATGCTCTTTTGACTTCCATATAAATTATATACTCCATCTAAAATGTTTAATTAATATTTAAATGTCAATAAATGGAATTAAAGCAAAAATTTTCATAAATGGATTTGAAACAAAAAATTTTAATAAATGGAATTAAACAAAAATTTTTATAAATGGATTTGAAACAAAAAATGTTGATAAATGGAATTAAACAAAAATTTTCATAAATGAATTTTAAACAAAAAATTTTCATAAATAGATTTAAAACAGAAACTGTTAATGAATGGAATGAAACAAAAATGTTCATAGATGGATTTGAAACAAAAAATGTTAATAAATGGAATTAAACAAAAATTTTCATAAATGGATTTGAAACAAAAAATGTTAATAAATGGAATTAAACAAAAATTTTCATAAATGGATTTAAAACAAAAAATGTTCATAAATGGATTTGAAACAAAAAATGTTCATAAATGGATTTAAAACAAAAAATGTTCATAAATGGATTTAAAACAAAAATGTTCATAAACGGATTTTAAAAAAAATGTTCATAAGTGGAATTAAAACACAAAATTTTCATAAATGGATTTAAAACAAAAAATTTTCATAAATGGATTTAAATTTTTTTTTTCATAAATGGATTTAAAATAAAAGCAAATAATCAGACATTTCATCTTTTTTTTCATTTTGCCAGATAACACTCTTAGTTGCCTATACTTTATATCCTTTATGTGTCTTCACATACATTATTAACAACACCAAAAAAATTCTTAAAGCTTGAAATGCGTTTCGGGAAAAGAATTAAATGAAGCGAAAGACCTTGAAAAGATGTATGACTAAAAAAAAAAAACATTTTTAAAGAAAAAAAAAACTCTAGATTCCTAGACAGATATCTGAATTGATGAGGCTTATTCATGCATACTGGCATTTATTGCTGCAATCTTCGGTTCCATTTTACCTTTATGTTGACAGCAACGACGCTGATTGAAGACTATTACACAGAAATGGTTGTATCTAAAAAATACCAGACCCTCGTTCTTTTTTAATCTTTTTTCTTCTTATTATTTTCTCAAATGTATTACATTTGTTGGTTTTTCTTAAAGATTGGAATTCGTTGGAGAAAAATTATAAACATAAAAGCATTCTTTTAAATAAACTATTAGCGTATTTTGTCTGAGTCATTGAAAAATGACATTTTTCCTGAAGTATTAAAACATAATTACATCTTTAAATTTGATACAAGTTCAATCTTATAGTAGGATTCCTAATAGAATTACGATATTTTACTTTTAAAAATAAATAGCTTGAACATATTCCAGACATATTATTTTTCATCAATTCATTTTGAAAAGGGATTTGGTAGACTTAAAAGGAAAAATAACCTCTCTATTTTTATACTTAGGCAATGTTTAGAAAATTATGTAGATATATTTCTGTAAAATCGCCTTTCAAAATCAATAAAAATGTTAATTGAAATTATCTCAATGGACTTGTCTCAAAATGTGTAATTAAATTTAAAATCCGATCATAATATATTCTCATGCATCATGCATGTATGGGCAAAACTGAAACCATTTATTAAAAAAAATTGCTTCCATTTGAATTCAAAGTCATTAAAAATATTTTAGCAGTGATCTATACATAATAATAAAAGCGGCTGTGTGTGTGTGTGTGTGTGTGTGTCTGTAATCACAATATATCGCCCCAGAAGCCTCGCCCAGGCACGAAACTCGGCACATAATTGTGTTTTGACATAATGAAGAAGTATTTTTTTTCTTTTTCAAAAATTTGGATTAGTTTTTTAGTTATCAGTCATTTTGTAAGNTCTTATTACTTAAGCTGATTTTTTTATTAATAGAATTACATTTAAAATAAATCAATGACTTAATCTTTTAAAACGAACATAAAATATTTATTTCTTCTCTTCTAGATCAATGTAACGGATACTTTTTATTTCATTTTATATTACGTGGGTCGTTCTATCACAGGGTCGTTATAACACGAGTCGATTGTATATAAAATCAGATCATAATATATTCTCATGCATCATGCATGTACGGGCAAAACTGAAACCATTTATTAAAAAAAATTGCTTCGATTTGAATTCAAAGTTATTAAAAATATTTTAGCAGTGATTTGAAATAAAGAAGCTGAATGAAGCTGTTTTACTAACATTTAACCTTTCGATTTATGATCTTTGTAAAAATAAAATTGACAGTTAAATTTATTAAGTAAATATTTAACGTTCAAAAATATTGTTTATTCACTAAAATGTTTAGATTGGATACCGAATATTTTAAAAGTTTGAATTCAAATTTTCCCCCTGATATAATGTATACTACACTTTGTGTCTGTTATATATTTATAAATTTTTAACAATAATCGCATAATTCTAAGTGCTATTTTTATACTGCAAAAATTATGTAATTTTGTTTTCATCAAGTTTAAAATATTTTGAGGCATTAAATGTTAGTTAAGAAGATTATTATGATATACAATTGAATACATTCGTGAAAAAGATATTTAATTTAGTATTTTCGAGCCGATAATTTTTAAACGTAATATAACTGTAATAATAGTTAAAATTAAAATGGATGGATAGATAGTTTTTAAATGTGGTTAAATACAGAAATTTAAAAAAATGCAGAAGCTTTTCATGATATGTACTTATATAACTGAAACACACATACTCAAAAAAACATATTTATAATCAGCATTATTGAAAAAAAAAATATTTAAAGTTTTAATTAAAGTGTGTAGCAAACGGGAGTCATTTTTTTTTAATTTTACGATCCTTTGGTAACATAAAACGAACTTTATTATTAATATTATTATATTTATCAGATGAGATTGAAATTTGATCTTGTTCTTTTCTGTTCAATTGCACAAATGTCAAAAGTCGATCAATGATTTTTTTTTCTTTATTATTCTCGCCATTGACCACTCTTCCCAATCAAAATAAACTTTGCTCTATTTCGTATCCTTCTACTTTTTGCCTATTCCAGAAAGCAAGGAAACTAAACGGACAAAATATAATCTGGTAAAATTACCATACTGTATGGTAATCACATTTCTGGTTAAAAATGTTCTGGTTAATTAAACCAAAATATACAGTATTTAAATTATTCAGTTAGGTGATTTTTCTTTTCATATAGTAACCGCTTAACGGAAATTCCAATTTTCAGAACTCTAGTTATTACTTTATATTTAGTAAAAAATACAAAAGAAATAGTAAATTTAACCAAATAAATTAGTCTTGTGCCATGGTCTAAAGTATCACGATAAAATTACAAGATTAGCTAAATTTTATTACAAATTATAGAACCATATTTTATTTTTAATTTTACCAAAATCAATGCCAAAGCGCTACGGTAAAACTTACCGAGCTTTTTGGTGTTTCTATAGACAATGAAACATGGGAAATAGAGAATAAAAACATGGAGTTTCTCAGTGTATAGTTAAATGGCGGAAAAACCCTATCTTCATGAGTGATTCTCTCAATGCAATTACCGATTTGTAAAGAAAGGGAAAACCCCAGAAAACTTTTCACAATTAGCCGAACGTCAATTGGAATCTATCTTATGATCCTTCTGCATTTAGAGTATTACTAATCAACCAGGAAATCATCTCTGTACAAATGAACTAAGCGAAACAATCAATCAATGGGATTAAAGCTAAAGTCACTTTATTAAATAGGAGAGTTCTGTCCTATAAATGTAAAGCTATCTATTTAAAATAATACATTAAAGATAAAATGAATAGAAATAATATTACACATATTTAGTTTTTAGTCTTTTAACACTATATTGCCTAAGGAAATCATTTTGACTGCTTTTAATTTAAAAATTAATTTTAAACAGATTTCTTTACACATTAGTTATTCTTTTACCATCCAGTCAGTTTGACTGCTTTTAGGCAATATAGGTATATACTTAGTTTCAGTCTTTCTAGTGTTGATTGTAGTATTTATATTGTAGTTTTTAAATGCGAGTAAATCGAAGCGAGTAAACAACGATGGATTACACAAATGACTTCATCACGTTAGAATTTGAAGAAAAAGATCAACAATAATAATAACATTTACATAATTGTAAGATCGAAAATTAATACAGATTCTTAGAATATGGCAATATCTAAATGTTAATTTTCATCTCGTAATTGATCACTCTGTCCAAACAATATCATTTATGCTCTAATTCATATCTTCCATTTGTATTATTTACCGTTTCTTCATCTTTCTTTATGTTTGTACTAGTAATAACCCTATTAACGTCTAGGGAACTGTACAATGCCAATGTTACTACTATGTTTGTTTTAATTTTAGTAAAGGATAACGTTTTAAATTTTACATTTCTGCTTGTGTCTTTGACAATAGATACAGTTCAAGAAGCCGACATTGAACTTGTTACATATTTCGCCAAAAATAAATAGTTCCCAGATAAGAAGGCTGAGTTTTCAATTCACAGTCTGGGTCATCACTTATTTTTTACTTGATATGTTGCATGTTTAATGTCTGCATTTTGAACTGCATCCATTGTCTGAGATAAAAATAAAAATTTAAGATTTAAAACCTATTTTTAATAAATTTAAACAAACATAGTCGCAACATAAACACTTTATAGAAGAAACGTAAGGAAAAATGAAAAAAAAGCAAAATAACAAACTTTTGCAATAATATTTCAATTATTTAGTAAAAAAATTCTTGTTCTTAATTTTGGCACACTAACTATATATATATAATATATATATATATATATATATATTCATTCTTCAGTACTCGTCCCCAGTTTTTCCACCACACAATAATAAACAAGTTATGACAGATTACATATANATATATATATATATTCATTTTTCAAGATTTGTCCGCAGTTTTTCTTAGCTTCCACCTCACAATAATAAACAAGTTATGACAGATTACATATACCCGTTGATATTGAAATGAAAACCTGTTGATATTGACAGAAAAAATAAATGTCATTGAAACTCAGTAGTAACATTAATAATTAAAGTATCCATGAACATAAATGCTCATTTCCGTAGCATTTCAAAAGCCCGCATAATTGTTTTTAAAGATTTGTGTACAACATAGGGCCCTTTAAATGGAGAACTGTGCCTCTAGGAACTTGCCTGCCATAAAATTATTAATTTAGAGTTTGTTAAAAATTATCTAGCTCGATTTTGTTCTTCCTTTATTGCATGATTTTTTTCCCTACCCTGATCAGGACTAAAACACAAGAATTTCAATAAACCTGTTTTCGGGTTTATTTTGAAATAAAGCAAGGGTTTATCTTCTTTCTATTGAATATATCTTTACCCCATTTTATCTTTAGCTATGATTTACGAGAACAAATCAATTAGTAAATTTTTTCGAGAACATAGTTTTGCACAATTTCGATTTTATTTTCTTAAAAAAGCATTAAAAGTTTAGCGAATAACTTTTTTTCCATCCTGAATTGCCATTTTTAAAAGAATTTCTTGAAGAAAAGTAACTATATTTGTTTTTAAATTAGCTTTACTAATTACCTTATGATAATAAACCTATCAAATGCATCATTAAACAAAAATAATTACTATACTTTAATAAATCTTAAATATATTATTTGCTTTCTTTTTGTTCAAAGGCGCGATTAAGAATTCTTTTAAATACTATGAACTTATTTTTCTGTAAGATTTTACTTTTACATCATAATTAAATATCGAACCATTAATTAGAAATGAGTAATTCAAGCAGAAAATATCTAGTAAGAAAAATTAGTTAAATAACAAGAGTAAGCGAATCCCTCGTGTCAAAGTCAGATAAAAGACTTCAAAATTAATGATTTTAGTTTTCAGCTGACAATCTTCCATATCCAAGTGATGCAAAAAAAATTAAGATTACGAACTGACAATTACTTCAACCACAATGAAGTTTAAGAAAGTTTGGGAATATCATTTAATGTTAATTTACTGCGGTATTTTTTGCTAATGAATTTTCTTTCATCTGTTTGTTAAATTTTATCTTGAATCTGTAAACTAATTTATCAATTAAAAATTGCAGATGAATGGAGTCCACCATTGAAAAGAATATGGAAAGAGAATGAATTTACTTTCCCACTATTTTCTTTTTTGGTTTTTTTCCCTGTAACGCAAATACAAATTTTTATTAATTAAATAAAAATTTCATATTCCATCCAGTCGAAAGCAAACTTATAGAACTTGAAAAGAAGGAATGACAAGGAAACGTTTTATACAATGCAACATACACTTCGGACTACAATGAATAATATTTAACTTTGAGAGAAGCCCTTCATTGACATTGGCTTTTGCTTTTTTTCAAAGTGTATTTTACTATGGATTATCCCAAATCCGCAGTAATAGACTATTTTTTATTGTTTCCGTAGGGCAGTGTTTCCCAAACTTATGACTTTTGTGTACCCTTTCTAAATTTTTCGTAACGCTGTGTACCACTAATAGAAAAATGAATGTATTTTTTTACTGTCAAAAAATTACACTAAAGTAAAAAATCACAACTGGCTGTTGACACCGCTAATTATTAACTGTTAACTATGCAAAAAAATAGCCAATAGGAAAATATGTAATTTTAAATTTTCATGGCTAGCTTTGTTTTTAAATAAAAATTTTTAAAATTTTCGTTTGTTGCAAGATATTTTGCATGAGAACGCGTACCCCCGCTTAACTGTTCCCGTACCCCTGGGGGTACACGTACCTCACTTTGGGTAACACTGTCGTAGGGAATGAAAAAAAAACCCGATTCAATCTGATTAATATCTTTGAAAGGGGAACTTTGTATGCCACTAGTATCCCCATTTTTTTCTTGGCCGAAAATAAATCTTGTTGTCCCCTTCTTCATTTAATTTCTTTTAATAAATAAACTCTCTTATAATTCAATTTCTAATTAATAAACTCTTCATAATATTCAACTAAATTGCAGAAATACTGTCACTAACTTAACAATTAAGCAAATAAATTTACGGAAAAAAAGGATCATTACATGAATCAGCGAAAGGTTTCCACCATTGCTGAGTTTTTATCTATTTTATTTTCTTATTTAACTTTACGCTTCCGCATCACCAGATTCTTGCTTCTAAAATTTAAACTAATTTCATTTAATAAAGGTTTGATCAGAATATTTTAAAAATTCTAACATGAATAATGACTTAATAATTTTTTTTCTTTTAATTTGTTTAATGTATTGTTCTTTATTTAAGAAATCAACCATGTTAAAAATTAATGATGCGATTTCTTTTCTTAAAATATCAGATTTCAGTTTTAATATTGCTGACATTGAATTGCTTTGGCTTTTTTTTATTGAGAATAGGAATGTTTCATGAAACTACTTTAAAAAAAAATCGTTTTTCCTGAAACGCCCACAACTTTGCTATAATCTACTTTATAGGTTCACGTACTTAGAGTAATCCGATTTGTTTGAAAAAGCTTTTTAGTGTTAGGAAAAAAACATATTGAACTAACTTTTCAGTTCTCTTTATAAGAAGTGAAAAGCTTTAACCAACAATAAAAACATGTGGAATCACTCTTGTCTTGATCCATCTTAGCGCTTATGTCCTTACTATGTTGGAAAAAAATATTAAATCGAGAAAATATAATCTCATATCAATTGTCGAATAAAAAAAAATATTTGTTGGAGTAATACTTTTAAAATGGAAAGGAATATGTTTAAATATTTTTTCTTCTATTTTATTAGTATATGACATTAAAAGGTCCGTTAAATAGATGCAATACTAATATTTGTGTTCGAAATTGTTATATTACTTAGTTTTCTTTAATTTTTTAAGTATAATACATTGACGTTCTTAAAGAGCATTATTTTTTTATAAACATGACTTAACATGCGTTTTTTTTTTCAAGTTTGTTTTAAGTATTTTAAACCTTTATTATTTTTTTGCTCTTTAAATGAGGACTATTTATTCATTTTTTTTTAATGGCGGGCACTTGGAGCTCTTGTCCATTGGCCACAGAAAGTGCCAGAACTGCTAACTCTCTTTTCGTTACCCAGCAGGCACCTGTGGCGAAGCCACGACGGTGGAGCAGCGTCGCCCACGTCACACTACCACAACCCGTTTATAGGGTGGGTCACATTCACACACAAAGGAGAAAGGATATAGAACACAGATAGAATAAAAGAAACATCCATGCCTTGCGCAGGATTCGAACCCAGAACCTTTCTGATGCAAGGACAGTTCCCTGCCCTCTACACAGGCCGGTCGGCTTATTCATTGTTGTAAGAAAATTGATTTGTGTTTTCCGTGATCTATGTTTTATAAGACCCCATATTAAAATGATGTCGAAAGTAGCTGAAATAAGAGAGAGAGAGAGTTAAGTTTCATTATAATCAGATATAAATTTTATTCTTTGTATAGAAATTTCGAAAAAGAAATGTATAAAACCTAAAGTGTATAAAACCTAAAGTGTATAAGAAAATGTATAAAAGCTAAAGTGTATAAAAAAAATGTATAAAAGCGTTTCTAATCTGAGCAGTTATAATGATGTAAGGTTATCTTCACACATCTAACGAGTCAAGTTATTTCTATTTTTATATCTTTATTGTATCACACAATCTATACCGTGAGGTTGACCGCATAGCTCTCTCGGCTTTATTGTATCACACAATCCATACCGTGAGGTTGACCGCTAAGCCCTCTCGGCTTTATTGTATCACACAATCCATACCGTGAGGCTGACCGCATAGCTCTCTCGGCTAGGACTTAATTACACACCTCCTGCAAAGAACTAAATAGTTTCATAAAGTGGACCTAGTTGGCACGTATAAAGTTCTTGTTTGCTTAATCATACTTGGCGAAAACAGTTAATAAACAATTTTTCTCACAGTTAACAGTTTGAATACTGTCTATTTATGGTTATTTGACTATTTTGGTTGAATACGGTAAGATAACATTTAAATGAATTATTATTTAACCATTTTTACTATGAAATTTCTAATATTGACGATATGCGTTTTTCGTCTTAGCTTCTGGATTTGTCATTCTATATTTTAAATTCTTTTAAATTTTTAAAACTGTAATGATGTTGTGCATGGGGGGGGGGATAAAAAGCATTGGTGGCATATATTTTATTTTAAACAACATGACTAAATATGCACGTAACAAATTCGCATAAACAAAACTAAATAAGAGGAAGTAATAAAGGGGAGCACTGCATGGCATGCTTTTCAAATCGTTCGTTTGCTATCTCTCACTGTCTCTGAGTTTTTTTTTTTTTTTTTTTTTTTTTTTTTTTTTTTTTTTATNTTTTTTTTTTTTTTTTTTTAATAGTTTCTCGCTAGGAGGCGTTGCTAGTTCGTTTTTCCACAGAACGAATTTTAAAAACAAGCAGTTCTATAAATCCTATGTTCATTTATGTTAAATTAAAAATACTATAAGCTACATTTTTTTCAAACAAAGTTATTTGTTTAATTAAAAATGGTTTATTCTTGAACAATAAAAAAGTTATTTTGATTTAAATTATCTAAATTTATTTTTGACAATTTTAAGAAACAGACAGAAACTAATAATTTTTTGAAAAGGAGGTGTAAATCTAAAAAATCTGGGATTAAAAATCTACTTTCAAACTCAATTGTGTAAACTCTTTAGTTATAAATTTGTTTAAAACCTAAACTAAATGTTAATTTTTATGACCGAAAAAATAAAGCATAAATTTTGTTCTGAAATAGCTCTTGTTTAATATGAATTCGAGTAATAAAAAATTAATTAATAATACCGACTTACATTTTGCTATATCTTTTTAACCATAACTTTGTGTGAAAGCAAATTTTTTAAAACAAATTATAAATATATAAATAATACAGTGAAAAAATAAAATTAATAATAAAATGACTAAAATACAAAATAATTTAAATATCTAAATTTAAGCAGATTTTGAAATAATTAAATTGTGTTAAATTATTACTTAAATATTTTTGACGCTTCTAAATTATAAAATAATTACAATCATGCTAAATATGAATTTTATGCAATTTTTCTTTTATAAAGATTGACAATGTATTACATTATAACCGCCCTTAATACATATGTTCAGAATCTTTACTTAAATATAAGTAATTAGTAATAAAAAATTAATATATCATCAAGAAAAAACAAAGAATAGTGTTATAAAAATTTATTAACGAGGAAAATATAATTGAAGACATCAAAATCTATTCATTTGAAGAAAGATTCTCTACCTCTCAATCTTACAACAATACAAAATATCTTAAGTTTTTCTGCAGATATATTAGATATATACTAAGACAATGACTGTGTAATTACTTCAAATTTACTCAAGTATATGTATATAATTACGGATTTAAAGTTTCAAAATGTCTTTAAAGAGGATGTCTTTAATTATGGATTTAAAGAGACTTCACGTACACTACAGTAGTTTTGACTTTCGAATAACTTCAAAACTACTTCAATTCTGTAGAAAAGCTGCAGTTTATTTTTATCTGGGCTGATACTGTCTTAAATACTTCCTGTCATGTTTTCCGACTATTTTCAAAAATCTTCAGTATATTTGCTGCTAACCGAAGACATATTTCTTCAAAGAATACAGGTCGCCAACACTACTAATTTTGCTCAGTTCGTTATAATTACGAGCGCTGAGTTTTTCAGTCATTGCTGAAATCTGAGCTTACTAAAGAACTACCAACTCTTTTACTATTCTCGGAGTATATCATTAGAAAATAAATGTTTTTAATCGAAAAAGGTTTCTAAAAAANTTTAATTTTTTTTTTTTTTTAATTTTTAGAACTATAATGAAGTTGTGCATAGGAGGGGGGGGGTATAAAAGGCATTAGTGGCATATATTATTTTACTTTAAACAACATGACTGAATATGCACGTAACAAATTCACAGACACAACCTAAACAGAACTAAATAAAAAGTAACAAAGGGGAGGACTGCATGGCAGGCTTTTCAAATCGTTCGCTTACTATCTCTCACTGCCTCTGAGTTTTTTTTTTTATTTCTCGCTAGGAGGCGTTGCTAGTTCGTTTCTCCACAGAACGAATTTTAAAAACAAGCAGTTCTATAAATTCTATGTTCATTTACGTTCAATTAAAAATACTATAAGCTAAATTTTTTCAAGCAAAGTTATTTGTTTAATTAAAAATGGTTTATTCTTAAACAATAAAAAAAGTTATTTTGATTTAAATTATCTAAATTTATTTTTGACAATTTTAAGAAACAGACAGAAACTAATAATTTTTTGAAAAGAAGGTGTAAATCTAAAAAATCTGGGATTAAAAATCTACTTTCAAATTCAATTGTGTATACTCTTTAGTTATAAATTTGTTTAAAATCCAAACTAAATATTTATTTTTATTACAGAAAAAATAAAGCATAAATTTTGTTCTGAAATAGATCTTGTTTAATATGAATTCGAGTAATAAAAAATTAATTAATATTATCGACTTACATTTTGCTACATCTTTTTAACCATAACTTTGCGTGAAAGCAAATTTTTTAAAACAAAAATAAATTTATAAATAATACAGTGAAAAAAATAAAATTAATAATAAAATAACTAAAATACAAAAAAAAATTAAATATCTAAATTTAAGCAGATTTTAAAATAATTAAATTGTGTAAAATTATTACTTAAATATATTTGATGCCTCAAAATTATAAAATAATTACAATCTTGCTAAATATGAATTTTATGCAATTTTTCTTTTATAAAGATTGACATTGTATTACATTATATCCACCCTTAATACATATGTTTAGAATCTTTACTTAAATATAAGTAATTGGTAATCAAAAATTAATATATCATCAAGAAAAAACAAAGAATAGTGTTATAAAAATTTAAAATTTATTAACGAGGAAAATATAATTGAAGACATCAAAATCTATTCGTTTGAAGATAGATTCCCTATCTCTCAAAGTTTTTCTGCAGATATATCAGGTATATACTTCTAAGACAATGACTGTGTAATTACTTCAAATTTACTCTAGTATGTATATAACCACGGATTTAAAGTTTCAAAATGTCTTTAAAGAGGATGTCTTTAATTATGGATTTAAGGAGACTTCCCATACAATACAGTAGTTTTGACTGTTGAATAACTTCAAAACTACTTCATTTCTGTAGAAAAACTGCAGTTTATTTTTATCTGGGCAGATACTGTCTTAAATACTTCCTGTCATGTTTTCCAACTATTTTCAAAGATCTTCAGTATATTTGCTGCTAACCGAAGACATATTTCTTCAAAGAATACAGGTCGCCAACACTACTAATTTTGCTCAGTTCGTTATAATTACGAGCGCTGAGTTTTTCAGTCATTGCTGAAATCTGAGCTTACTAAAGAACTACCAACTCTTTTACTATTCTCGGAGTATATCATTAGAAAATAAATGTTTTTAATCGAAAAAGGTTTCTAAAAAATGTAAAAGCTGTAAAATTGATTGAATTATTTTAATGAAACTCACCTTTTCGTTAGAGATCTAAATATTTCTGATAAAAATTCATAGTTTGCTTGCATGAATGTGTTTTTCCCCCATCTACTCTTAGCCAATGCAAGCATTTTATTATTGTTTTTTAGTTCATAGGCATTTTCTATTTATTAATTTTATTGTTTAAAAAGATTAACTGTCAAAATATTAAGAAATATCTCAAAGAAACTCCCAAATATAATGTGTTCATAAATTATAAATGTTCGCATAAATTTTTTTAAAAATTTAACTGAATTGCAATACTAATCACACAGTTTTAATCCTCATAGATGATAAATTTAATTGATTCATTCAAATTTTTATTTGTCTTAAAAAATCACAAAGTTTTTTTTAAAAATCTCTAAAATATTAAATTTTTCAAAAAAAAAAAAAAAAAAAATTGCATACTTTATATTTCTGAGATCAAAGTTGTATAATTAAATTATTCGCATTCAATCTTTTTCTCTTCAAACCTGAATCATTTTCTTTAAAGTTTTCAAAATATCAAGAAAAATCTAAAATAACGAACATCAAAACAGCTTTATGAATATTTAATATTTCATTTGAGCATTTAATCTGAAAAAAGAGTTCATAGAACTTTGCGTATAAATTTCTTTTATGTTTCGCAAATTACTTTTATAACATGAACTGTTTCCATTATGTATTTTCATCTCATTTTTACGCTGAAACAAATTAATGGAATCTGAAATTTAAATAAGTTAAGCTTTTCTTTTGTTAAAGCCAATGTAAAAGTCTCATTTTTTATGCATTTAAATCGCAAGAGTTTTTCACATATCTGTGCAGCTCGTAGATTTACAAAAGATTACAAAAATAGAAGGTATTACTCATGGAATTCTTTAGAAAAAGTAAATGAAACTGCTTAGGACATAAAGAAATTGAAACAACTGAAAATTTTACCACAAAAACATTTTTGAAATATTTTTAAATGAAATGTATTTTTAGAAAAGAAAGTTTACTATAACTAAAATTCTAGTTAATTATGTTAATAAAGGATTACATCTAATGCAATTAAACTATCATTAATTAAAATAAGCTGTTATTTCAAATATTTTTTTCATAGTTAAAATACGTTTAATTAATGCGCTTTCATTATTCAAGTAGCAAAGCTTGATATTGCTTTACAGGTTTTCAATTATCAGGAATAAATTGAAATTAAACTTATCTATGATTATTAGAAATTTATCGGAAAAAATGGTTAAATAACAATTTATTTAATTGTTGATTATCAACTGCTTTCAACTAATACGGTTAAACAACCAGAATTTTATAGCAACAACTAAGCCCACCTCATGGAGCTACTTAGTTTCTTGAAGCTAATTACATATTATAGCCAAGAAGACTAATCTGACACTCCCATAACAGACTGAACTGGGGTTCAAATACCAGTGTTGACATCACAATGTTTCCTTCATTCCCTTCAACACATAAATAGAGTTTGGTGTCCTGCACTCTCCAAAGTCCATTAAATAAAGAAAGGTCTTTCTCTTATGTCCAGTTAATCTTCTTTTAAACGGTTTTGAAAACGTGACAGCTATAACTGGTTAAAAAACCGTATAGTTTTGTATTTATGGTTTTATAGCCTTACTAGTAGTAAACGGTTTCAAAACTGTAATGGTGAATTGTGTTCTTTAGCGAAAACTTTAAGACATACTACTGCTAGTTATTTTACTATAATTTTAGAATGAAAATTCTAACAGTGTACTAATTCTAAGATACCGTCGAAAAATAAATCTGGCATTTCGTAAAATCCCTAGAAGCAGTCTTTAAAGTATGACATAATTATACATTTCAGGTATTGCTTAAGCATTTAACGAAATGTTAAATGACAAATCAATAAAGAATGAAATATGATTATTTTATGATTTTAATCGGTATGAACATTATTTAGTAGTATTATTTGAAAGTAATTTCTTAAAGTAATAATCATGTTCTAATTCTCCGTTTCTTTCTGTGAAAAAATCTGACATTTCTTGTAATCGTCATGCATTATAAATAATTACAGAACTATCTGGGCAATAACTAGATAAGGATGTGAAGGCCATTGCCCGGAATAAACTTTCGCTTTATTCCGTTTTTTTTTAAGGTAAAGGGATATCATCCGGTATTCCCTAAGTGAATGTTAATTCCCATTCTTTTCAATAATGAAAACTGAAAAATGATGCTTCATTTGTTCCTTATCATTTATATATTCCAAAACAGGGAAAATATTTAATTATAACCCTTAAGATAACCCGTTGCTGGTATTGTTTAAAATCATATTCAATCATCGTTATTTAACTTTTACTAACAATAACTGCTTATTTCGTTATAACAGAATATAAGAACATATTAGATACCCACTGCTATTTGCCTTTAATAAGCTAATATTAGTTCCTATGTTCAATTGCTGAATGGTTTAGTGATCAAACCATAAAATCCATATTCGGATTTATATTTTGTACTAGCAAATTTCTTTATGTCTAGTCATCTAAAATCATATTAGGAATCATTAAATCTAAATTAGGTAATTCATATTTAAATTATTTATTTCAGATTATTTACATTCAACAAATATATCAAATCGTTTGAAATAGCTCGAAAATAAAGGGCAATTGCCCTCTCACTCTGGTTTAAAACATCCTCGCGATGTTTTTAAAACTTTAAGTGACTTGTATTTAGTTCACACTTTATTAAAAATAAAAATAAAATAAATCCTGTTTTTTTTTTATGGAGACTTCGTCACCAATAGAGGTGGCTGGTTTTTCCTTCAATTGAACAATGGTAATGATTCTTTATTTTCTAATATTTGATTAGCATTTTACAGTTGATTTTTATGTCTTGGTATGCAATGCATGGATCGTAATAATTAGATTTGGATGTATAACATTATAAAAACTTGATTGAATGGATGTAGGAATATAAAAAAAAAACTCATTTACTCCAAGAAAAGTGAAAAATTATTTGTTTTTTAAAATTTCCTTAACATTTCAAATTTAATTTTTGAAAGCAAGGCTGATTTTTTTTTCATTTTATTACAGTGAATCAAAAAATAGTTGCAAACGAAATCTACCTATCCATTAACTACTAAAAGGGAAAACTGAGTATCAAGCATAGTGTCTCAATACATAAATCATGGTTTTAAGCATAATCCCTCGCACTTTTGGGACTAACGTAAAAACTGTCATGTAATAAAGTTATTAAAATTTTTTATAATGATGGAGACATCTTTATGATGAGAAATTATATTAAATACATATTTTACACTGCACTTGTGAAGAATTGATAGTCCACTGGTGTATAAAAACAATAATTGCTTTATTTTAGTAACAATGGTCATTATACAATTAAACAAAAGAATTACTAAGTACCAGACGCCTATATCGAGATTAAAAGATGCATACTCTGACATGATGAGGAATTTTTATTAAATTGATATCGGTCGGATTGGGGGTGAAATCCATCCAATCCTATAATGCCAAGAATTTTGAAATTAAAAGTGATTAAATTGTTCCCAACGGGCAGTTAGGAGCATGGAATGAGATCCATATTTGGCGATTAATCAAAAGATAAAATAACCAAATACAAAGCCAACCCTACGTCATTAATGTTAAAATTTAAATAACTTTTCTTTAGCTTAATCATCAAAAAACCGTGAGAACTAATCTAACCCTGTAACTGAAGAATTAATAATCTAGCGGTGGTAGTGTGACCTGATTTGCACGTATTTTATGACACAGAGTGTTATTGTGACGTTTTTATTTACTTGATTTCTTTTCTGTAATAATAGAATTTCGGAGTGAAACTTTTGATCTCTCTCCGACTGGCTACAATGATTAAATTTGTCACTTTTGTGTCAATACTAGCTTCAGAAGTTTCTTTGACCGCTTAAAACATAATTTATTATCATTTTATCACCATAAAAAAATTGACTTAAATCAAAATTTCGAAAGCATTTTGAACAGCTAGAGAGCTCTCAAAATTTTATTTGCACCTTCTTTTCTGATGACAAAAAAAAGGTTCAATATCCTTCTGACGACCTTCTTTAATTAGAATTTATCTTCAAACAGAATTTGCCATCAATCAAAATTCTGAACTCTTTTTGAACAACAAGAGAGCAAAAATTATACCTCTGATAATAAAACAGGGTACGTAGCGTTTGTAAAAAGTACTTAAAGGTGCTTTTTTGGGGATTTCGTTTTTAAAAGCTTTTAAAGGTGCTTTTTTCAGTTGGCGTTTTCAAAAAGTGCTTTTTTTTTTCGAAATTTTTTTTTCTCCCTTCAGTGATATCTGGTGGATCCCATGCATTTCACGAAAAATGGGGAGTTTGCTACGTAATCATTCATGCGGACTTCATGTCGTACCCACGTTATGACTTTAACCGAACTTAAACCGAAGTTATCACTAGGCCTGGGCAATATACCGTAATACCGTCATTTACCGGTATTTCTTTGATACCGCGGTAATGATATTCGGAAGTATATTCTTCGGCAATACCGAGTTATTGAACTTCGGTATGCCTGCACCTCTCGGTACTCACCGCTAGCCAATATCTTCGGCCGACCGGCGGCGAGGAAGTGGCGGTATGGTATGGTATCTAGGAGGTATTGGTATGGCACGTGATTGATTTAGGGGTGAAGAACTCAAAGGCTTGCGCGTAATATTTACGATACCTCCTCTCGGCAGCTAGAAATTTCTCCTACAATATATTGTGGTATCATTTGACTTTAAAGCGCATGCGTCATATCCGTGGTATTGGCGATATCGGATTTCAAACACCCGCGCGTTATATCAACCCTCCATGGTATACTTAGTTACTGATTTTGGTTTCATTTTGAGAATAGCGTGCTTCTGATTTTAAAAATATCCGAGATTGTCGGATCTCCTTGTGATGTTTATAATTGTGTTGATATTTATAATTGTTGATGTTTATAATTGTGTTGATGTTTATAACTGTTTTGATGTTTATAATTGTGTTGATGTTTATATTAGTAATTGATGTTTATATTAATAAAATTTTTCTGTTTTAAAATAATGATGCTTTATAATTAGTTGATTCCATGGGATAATTATGCTGCGAGCTAATATAGGATAAGTACCCCATTTTTTTTAAATGATGCTCTTTAAACACATTAATTTTTAATTGCAAAATAGTCTTAGCATTTATAATATACATAACAATTTAATTACCGCGGTATATCATAATATCGTGATATGAAGCTCACAATATACCACAATATCGAAATTCTGACATTGCCCAGCCCTATCAATTCGGNAAATAAGAAGGTAAAATCTTGGGTGCAATTTAGGACCAGGTTATTTATCTATCAAAAAGGGCAACACACCATAATTAAAGGGGTACATATTGCATTAGGGCTTGTTTGGTATGGGTTTTCATAATACATATAACTTTTTTTCATTTCACTGAAAAAATTGTGTTCTATAATTCCTTCATACCAACATTTTTGTACTTCGCCTTTTGAAAAAAACTAATATAAGTGCTATTTTATATAAACTAAACCTCAGTTAAGCATAACATACTAGTACTTTTAGACAAAACATGTTGATCTATAATATACCTCTGCAATTGTGTTTAACAGTCTTTTGTCGTAATCATCAGTTACTCGCCCTCCATACTGCACCTCTCCCAGCATGTACCTTACTGTGAGCCACGAAACACCCTAAAACATATAATAATTAGTACAACAAGCACAAAATACTAAGAATGAAACCAAACTAAATTAGACAACTTTCAGTACACCATAAGATTTTATTTTTATAATGATGTACAGTAAAAGTTTGATATAAATAGTACGATATATTACCAGAAATTATTATGACAAATTTCTAAATCACCTTTAAAATGTTAATAGTAAAGATGTAAAATTGCATATTTATAATGAGTTAATAATAACTAGCCTTCCACTATTACAACACAAATTTGTTTAATTAGGAAATACATTTTTCTGCTGTTTAAGTGAGCAATATTAAAGGAAAAAAGTTTAAGTAGAAGACAGTTCTACTTACTTTTGGTATCAATACAGGAAAGTGGAAAACTAATAAAATTTTCTTGTTACAATTTCACCCGCTATTTTTATAAAGCAATTTGAATAATAATGAAATAAGTTAAGTAATAAAACAATTAATGAATAAAAAAGAAAAAATAAACAATTAATAAAATCATTTTCTTTACTTTAATGTGGATTTATGTGGATTTTCAAATTTTTTTAAAAAATCCTTCACACAATTCATTTTACTATTGGTGACTACAAGGAACTGAAGTGCTTCAATACAATCAATATTCTTCATAGTTTCAATATTGGTCTGTCATTGCTTGAATGAAAGTTAAGTTAATAAAATACTTAAGTAAAGTTGATACAATTATGCCAATTGGAGTACAAAATATGATGTTTCCTTCTTTCATATGTTCCTTCTAAGGTTAATATATATATATATATATATATTAGTGAAAGAAAGTGTAACCATTTGCTATTTCCTTCTCGGTAAAAATTGCTAATGAAACAATAAATATCAACAAAAGAATTTTGATAACAGTGAAAAGTATTAAATAGATATGAATGGGAAAGAACTAAAACTTAGGGTTCTAAACTACCTACATTTCTAAGCAATAGTCGTCAATCACCCTCTTTAATGTCAACATGAAATTGGGAATGTGAAAAAGGAATCACAGTAAGCGTAAGTGCGCCTCATCAGTTCACATTTCAATGGAAAAATATCGTGTTGAAAGTTTTATAGCTTTACTCAGAATAGTTTTAGCCATATTTCTTCTTAAAGTTTGTCGCTGATGTTCTATTTAAAAAAAAATTTCTGAAGTGAAATTTTTAAATCTAAAAATAATATCTTTCTGAATAATGAAAGAATTTTTATCATTTGAATATACAGTGAGCAAAAAAAGAAATCTTTTGATCTAATGATAGGATTTTCACGTACTAATACTCAATATTTGATTCCTTTCAAGGATGATCTGAACTATAAATATTAACGTACTCTCTATAAATAAACATATATTTTTCTTAACGTAATTGGATTCCTTAACCAGAAATATTAAGGGTAGGCGATATCTGGGATGTATGTCCCAGTTGTTCAGTCAGGAGAGCGTTTGAAAGTTTAGACTCCTTAATGTTAATTTTGTATTTTGCATGCATCGCCTTTTCGCAAAACTTTTTATGCGAATCGAAATTTTTGACACAGTTATAAAATTCGTTTCTCTAAAAATAATTTTGGCAGTTAAAGACAAAGAAGAACAATGAATTTGTAATGTTTTGTTGTTCTGTTTATTAAAATAGAAAAAAATGTTAATTGTATGGCGTACAGTTTTTCACATCATTTTAACGAAATTTCGTATTAAAAAATACAAATCTTAAACAAAATCGTTCAAATATTTCCTGAGAAACCGAATTTTTAAATATGCAGCTTTTTAAAATTCGATAAAAAGTTCTCAAGATACGGAGCAATACGTAAAAAGTAAGATTAACCAACTTTTTAACTTTCGACCAATCTCTTAACCAGAGCCACGATGGCTTAGGCGATAGAAAGTTCGCCTTCCAATCAGGTGAACTGGGTTCAAATCCCTGTCGATACGAATTCCGCATCCGGCTTGAACCGACCACAGTGCTGACGTAAAATATTCTTAATGGTAGACGGATCATGAGTTGGAGTCCCCTTGCCGTCTGGAAAACCGTGGGAAATTCTCGTGGAAAAGGTTTCATAAAGAAATATAATTCTACACAAAATCTTTAAAAAATTGCACAATTATAAAGCTCTTTAAAAACCTTCAGACGGTCTTTAAATTACCTTATTGAAAAATGTAGAAAAACTTAAGCTTTTTATTGCTTTAAAAAACCTTAAGATGCTTTAAGAGTGTCATGGTGGCTCAGGGGATAGAGCGTTCGCCTTCCGATGAGGTGAACCGGGTTGGAATCTCAGCGATGCCGTGCGAGGTTTTCGTGGTATTCCTCTCCATGTAACGCAGATGCGGGTAAGTCCTCCCAAAGGCAAATCTCTCCCAATACTTGATCCAATAGTTCCCTTGTCTTCTGGATTGGGTTCAAAATTACAAGGCACCATAGTTGAACATTAGTAGTAGTAAATCCAAAAATTATGTCGACCGTTCAGTGACGGTTATAAAATTATAAAACAAAAATCTCTTAGCCAATATTTCCCAGATTACGTCTACACCCATTTTTTATTTCAGATCATTTCCTTAAGGCATTAGGACTGAGTCTCAGCACGTGAAAATCCAATTATGTGATCAAAAGTAGTTCTGGATGCTTGTTTCATGTATGTGTTTATACATATCTTTCACTTGGTATATGTCTGTTCTTCTATACTTTTGGTTACTTTTAGTTTCTGTGCATGATTTAGCAGTGTTGCTCAGTTCTTATGTATTGACTGTTTACTTTTTTTCAACCCGTACGAATAATGGGTACTCAGCTAATCTAAAGTATAATCAAAATTTAGAGTAATTTTAAAATTTATAATTTTGTTCGAAACGAAAATTTTACAGAACATTCTTCGAATTAAACATCCAACTGTTCCTCAAGAATTTAAAATGTGTAAGAACTTAAAACAATCCTAATATTGTAAAGCCCCTTTTGGAGTGCTGACATTATTTTAAACTTTTATTTTTTATTACAAAATACCCAGATACTTTAACCTATCAGGGTGCGTAGCGTTTTTAAGAAGTGCTTATTTTCGATTTTCGTTTTTTAAAAGCCCTTAAAGATGCTTTTTTCATTGGGTGTTTTTAAAAAGTGCTTAATTATCCATTTTTCAAAATGAGATTTTTCCTTTACTATGTTGATTTTCGCTTCGAATTATGGAAAAAGACACAGTTAACATTGTTCTTTCCATTCAACGTTTTTATCATTAATTCAACCCCAATCTATTTCGGCTTATAGTTAGTCCGTAGCGTTTGAAAACGCCATTCGTTTTAAATAATTCAAAATTTCATGATTTTTGACAATTGTCAAAAACAATGCCAAAAGGTTTTTTTTGTTGTTATGACTGTTAAATCAAGATAAAACCGTCGATTGTCAAAATCTTTCCAACTCTGCCTAATTTTGATATTTTTTTAAAGTGCTTAAAAATATTTTTGAGTGCATGAAAAGTGCTTAAAAGGTGCTTATTTTTTGTTGAATTATTTGGCTACGCACCCTACCTATGTATTCATAATTTTTGTTAATTAAACCTCAATCGCATATAATTATAATTACATCTTGAATTACATTAAATGTAACATTTCCTAGTATAAGTACATATACATTTATTTAAAGAAAGTTGCGTTATGTATTTTATATTGTAAAATCATTATTAATTTACAAACAAGTAATAATTTATAAAAATTATGCAACTTTTGATTCATTTATAAAGAAACTATTCCTAAATTATTACAAATTTAAAAAAACTAACACAGTATTTTCTATTAAATAAATTTAATAATAAAACTATTTATTTGCTTCGTCACTGAGCGTTTTGATAGAATTAAATCGAAAAAAAAAATAAAGTGAAATATCTATGCTATCTTAAAAGCATAAATTTTTATTATCCTTCTCCGAGCTTGATATTGAAAGCTTTTAGCGTCTATTGAATCAAACATTAAATATTTCCAAGAATTCTATTGATTTCGGTGGAAAGTATTGAAGAAAGTGATGTGGAGTAATGAACCGTTAAAACTTCCTTCCTTTCTCTAATATCTTGAGGATTTTTCTCCTAATAGGAAAGAATATTCAAACTCTTATCTCCACATTTTTGGCATATAATCAGCTAAAAATAGCTTATACATACTTTATAAACTACTAATGGGAAGCAATTTGTTGCCAAATATTACTTAGTAGGAGATATTGTTTCTAAAAAGTGTACATTAAAATTACGAATGGAAAATATATTTCTAAACATGTGTTTTGAAATAAATGCTGTTAAATTCCATTCTTTAACATCCTGACATGTTATTATGCTCTATTCATTTTAGTAGCGTGTAAAAAATTGCTAGATTTTATGAAAGTTTTAAACGCATCTAAATGTAACCTTTAAAAGTGATAGAAAAAAAATCTTTCAGATTCATTATTGTATCTTCAATAGTAATGTATCGTTATAAATACAACATTTATCTGAATCCTACTGTACAAATCATTATTATATTCTTTAGATAAACTCTTCTGAGAAAAACGATTATATTTTGGTAAAACACTTCGTAGAAAGCAACACATAACCTTTCACATTTGCAGTTTTTTGTGTGGTAAAGTTTTTGCGAATGGAGCTTCTTAAACATTTTTTCAGCTTGTACCACCGTTGTTATTTATTTAAAACCTAATTACGATATTTGCTTGCTCTATTGAGATGTTTTTTGTTACTATATATATATGTAAAATATTCTTAATGGTAGACGGATCATNTGCGGTTTGCACGGAAATGCTAAGAAACAGGGGGGATTTTTTTTAATAATGAAAAAATATATATTTTATATTAGTTCCAATTTTGACTTGAAGATGGTGTTGCAGTTGAATCAATGGACTTATAAATTATATTACAACTAATTTTAAACAATAAAAATGTTTTAACATTATAGCTGTTCAATGTGTTTCCCAACATTGAGAGTCACAACCGTCAGACGACGGAAGATATCCAGCACAACATTAAATATCATTTCAGAGGGTATATCTGCAACATGGTGGTGTAAAGCTTCTCTTAACTCAGCCAAAGGCGTTGGCCAATCTCTATATACTCGTGACTTTAAATAGACCTACAACCATACGTCACAAGGTGTAATATATGGAGATCTTAGGGGCCATCCGTGTGGAAAACATCGACTGAGGACATAATTGTCTCCGAAAGTCGATCTCAGAAGTGTCTTGACAGAAGTTATTACGTGCGGAGGTTTTTCCTCCTGCATAAATATTATTGAATGAAGTGCTTGCTTTTCTTGCAAATAAAGGAATACCTTATTTTTTAAAAGAGCTGCACATAGTTTACCTGTGACAAAAATTGTTTGCAATGTGTCACCATACAGTTCCGCGAAGTAAAAAGGATCAATGATGAATGATGAGCTAAATCTGCACCAAACTTGTCGCCTTTAGGTCATGAAGTAGTTTTCAACTATACCGTGTGGATTTTTTCTTGCTCATATACGATAATTGTGTGTGATAACACTTCCACTTAGTGAACATTTCACATTTCACTAAGTGATCTGTCCAGAAAACAATTAAAAACAAAACTGGATCATTCTCCATTTGTTAAAGAACCCAGTTAGCAAAATCTTGGAGTTCTGTTAAATCAGTTGAAGTTCTAGCATGAAATTTAATTAATCGGATAAATTTACGCATGATAAGATTGCGTTTTACATGAAACACATTGAAAATTGTAAAGCACTTTTATTGTTTAAGGTAAATTATCTCTTTTACTCAACTGCAACTCCATCTTTTAGTTAAAAATGTAACTAATCTAATTTTATTTTCATTATTTAAAATAAATCCCTTGTGTTCCTGAGAATTTCTTTGCAAAATGCATAATTTCATTGCAAATAGTATAAAAAATATAAGGCTGTAAAAGGTAAACTAACTAAATTTTGTCTCACCCGGTAATTATATATATGTATATATAATTACCGTAAATATGTGTGCGTGTTTTCTTTTCAATTATCATTTTTGAATCTTATACCTTTATTTATTTTAAAATAGAAAAACACATAATTGTTCATAAAATGCGAAATTTTTATGTTTTATTCTCAAATCAAATGTTAAATTATTTTTATTTTTAAATATTTTTAATTTTAAAATAATTGTATTTAATAATTGTATTTGTATAAGTATATTTTTATTTGTTAGTGGAAACCTCCAATATCTTTGTCATTTTAAACATATTTAATTTTATTTACTAATTCATGAAGAAAAGTTTGCAATTATTATGTCTTCTTACTTTATTTCTATAAAAATGCTTTTTCTATACGTGTACAGTACTACTTATACTTATTGTTCTCTTATTATACTATTAGCATATTCATTCAGTTAAAACTAGGAATTTCTTACTGAATCAACTTAAAAAGTGTGCCTTATCAATTCGAATATTTACTGATATTATTAATTTAGGAATGTGAAATATTAATAAAAACATTTTTTTGCTGTTATTGCAGAGATTGCTTAAAATATGAATATAATATAAATAAACAAATGTGTTCTTATATAAATATTTAATTATGTAACTGTTCCACCATTTCAATGATATTATAACGATAAATTATGTTTTGTAATATATAATAAGTTTACATATTTATTACAAGATGGATAAGAGAAAAAATTCTTTTTAATTGGAAGAATTCCACAAACAGGAATGAATGTGGAGCAAATATAATTCCCGAAATCATTGAAAATAACGAGGAAAGTCAAATTTTGCATTATGTTGGGAATATTTTTTTTCAAGGCAACAATAGAAAAAGTTGTAAAAGTGCTAGCCAAGTTGTCACAATAATTCGACATTTTCCTCCAATGTTCATTTCTAAGAAATAAAACTAAAAGTCACGAATCATAATTTAAAAATAAGTTTCAATTTGCGAAAATATCTGTAATTTTATAAAATAACTTGTTTGCATCAAAGTTTTATAGTATTTGTATATTATAAGTTTAAGAAAAAAAGTTGTGAAAGTTGTGATCTCCAGTTGTAAAGTATAGAATTGGGGTTTGTTACAAATAAAATTATAATAATATATATTATAATAATAAGTAAATAATTTTTAATGAGAAAAGTAAAAAAAGTTGAAGAAATCGCAAATAAAAGTACAAAAACTTAAGTGAAAACATTATCTGAAATAAATTATAATTGTGTTTTATTAACTTTTTGCTTCATTGATCTTTAGCACAAAGTACCTTCTCTTCAATTAGATGATTGTCAATGTCTTCATTTTAGAATCCCAATGGCAAGAAAGCCAAAGGCTTTTATTCTTTACATCTTCTTCAGGCAAAAATAATTCTTAAATGTAAATAAATTATCTTATCAAACTTAGGTGTATCTCATTGAATTCAGTATCAATTTCTTTTTTATCAGGAAGTCTTCGTTTCATGTTCAGATAGCTCCTAGATAGCCATGTAAAATCTGTACATAAGTCTTGTCAAAAGTAGTACTTTTGTATATAAAAACTCTTTCAATTTTCAAAGAATTTTTTTCTATTGACTTGTGTACAGATTCGTTCGATTTAGCGTGAAGAAATTCATAGGAAATAATGTTTCAATTGTTAGATAGTTTCGATAGCAATATCAGATGTGTAAAATGTGCAAGTTAAAATGTGTACTTTTTTTTCATAAAACCCTTATCGTCTCCGATCATATCGGTATTGGTCGCATTCGATTCACTGTGAAAAAATTCTTCAGGATGAATATCATATTTGCATGTCTTGAAGAAATTCAATTCCCCTCTAAATCATCCTCATTTTCTTCAAAAGGAGAGTAGAGGAGTATACGGGTATCATTTATAATAATTTATCCAATTTTTTTTTCAAGACATAAACATCGGGTATTACGTTTTTTTTAATAATAATAACTTTTTGGCAATAATTACTGGATTATGATTTACAAAATATGACCGAGTAAACCAAGTTAAAAGATGTGAAAATAAAGCATGTTAAAAGGTTTTGAGGGTTTGGTAAAAAATATTAATGTACATATACTGCAGATAAGAACCGAATCATATTAATTCTGTGCCTTGAATTTACCCGAGAAGTTAATGTGTGCACTTAATGATACATTCAACTAGATAAATAAAAAATTATTATTAACAAAATGTCTATTTTGAAATGTAATATTTTAATTCAATGATTTTTACAGAATTTAAAAACATTATTTAATAACATCGAACAATATTTTTATTGAATATTATTTTTGTTATTATTCTTTGCTGAATATTTTTTATTACTTGGTTTTTATTTACTGTCTTCTTCTTTTAAACTACCTTTAATTAATTCTAATTTGTTTTCTGAGTTCTTTTCCTGTTTCGTACGAGTAATTAATTAGTATTACTTGCAGCTTATGATACACATATGAATTAATTTGTTTTAAATACTACGAAAAGTAGCGAATACAAATTAAAAAATGTTCATATTATTTTTAATTCAAAAACAAGAACAATTTAAAATCGTTTTCTCATAAAGTATGTTTTTAAAACTTGACTGATAAAAGAGCTAAAAAATGAGAATCATTTTATGAAATGAAAGTTGAAGTTACTGCAACAATTTAAAGTGCAGTTTAGTCATTGTAAGCGAAATTTGTAAGTATGTTTTTCCGTACCGCTGGATCTTGTTACCTTTCCCAACGCACTTTTGAAAAATGCGTTGCCACACATTTGTGACATTTATGACTATTTCACGGCTAATACTTCTCATAAAATGGTAAACAGAGATAATTTAAGACTTGGTTTATTTTTAGAACTTTTTTTGAGATAGAATTTTCAGAAAATTCTAGTTTTATAAGATTTTGTTTTGTTTTATGTATCAGCTTTCAAATATTTTCTATTCTTTATTTAACTTTCTACTGATAGTTCTGATAAAAGACTTTTGAGTTTAAGAAGTCTTAAAAAATTTATAATGTATGTATATATATTACATTAAAAATACCAACGCATATAGATTAATTAAAAAAATACTAAATGTTATGTTTAATTGCAAAAAAAATTTTTTTTAAAAAAAGAATTATTAATTTACTGTGAAAAGGATATTTTTACATTATTTAAAACGTCACAGGTAGTTTATATATAGTTTTTGCCATGCAGTTGATAAAATCATTTGGAGAAGCTTATTTAAAATCAAGTTGCAGAAACCGCACATAGTATTAAATACACGCTGGAATATTTTAATACCAAATGATTAGTAAATAAAGTTATAGTAAAATATAATATTAAACAAATAATAAAATGTTAAAACCGAAAAATTTTCTGGGAGATTTTTCATAACGATAGGAAATTTAATAAAGTTAATTTAAATCTGCCTTTAATATTGAAAGTTATTTCCAAGAAAATGTTAATTCTTTTATATGATACTGAAGAACAATTATAGAAAAGTGAAAGAATATTGATTTCAAGAAATGGTAGAGTTACACAGTGTGTGGAAAAATGGCCACCTTTTATAACTTTTGATCTAATGATCGGATCTTCACGTTTTAGGACTCAATCTTAATGATTCAAGGAGGTAACCTCAACTATGCTAATTAATTAGTGCAGATGATATTTTAAGTTTCGAAATCAGACATAGAAGCATACTTTTTCTGCATGAATAAACCTCTTTTTCAATGGATTCGGGTTTCTGACTCCAAAAAATAAAGGACACTAGCAATCTGGGAAATATGCGGTCAGAAAAGTTTGGTCAGGAGAGCGATGCGAAGTTGTGACCCCCTTGCGTATTTCACCATATCTCGAGAACTTTTTAGCGAATCGAAAATTAAAAGTCGTTTATCCAAAGATAATTCCATGCACAAAATAAATTGTAGAGTTTTTGTATTTTTTTTTTTTTACTAATTAATAGTCGAAACATTTTTGAATTGTTATGCATAAAATTTTTTACATCATTTTAAAGCATGTATACATGGCAAAATATAAATAATTGAGCTAACTTTTAGTTTAAAAGCGAATAATAGAATAGGTTCTATGGTTAAAATTTGATTTTTCGGGAACTATTCTACCTATATCGCTAAAATCTTGTACTTTGCCATGTAAAATTACATACTTCAAAACGTCGTAGAAAATTTTATACCTTACAAATCAATTTTTTCGACTATTATTATATAAAATAATAAAATAATCAAATAATTATGCAAAATAATAAATAATTGAAAATCGTAAAAATTTACTAATATTTAATTTTTACGAGTGAAATTGTCTTTTACTAAAAGAATTTTATAATTGTGTGCGAAAATTTTTCAACTCACTTAAAATGTTTTCGAGATATGGCGAAATACGCAAAGAGTAAAATTAAAATTAAGGCGTTCAAACTTTGGATAGCTTTTTTGACCGAACTGTTAGGAGGACTTTAAGAATGAGTTGTTGAACGTGAAGATCAAATTATTCGATCAAAAGTTATTCAGGGTGGTCCGTTCTTTTTTTTTTTTTTGGAATAATGTGCATANTTTTTTCTTTTTTTAAATCAGCAGTGGGGACAAGTGAGGGAATGACATATTGGTATATTTTAATTACCTAAAATAAATAAAAAATAAAAATTGATAATTTTATTTTTATTCTTTTGTTAGCTTGCATTCTGAAGGACACTTTCCCTGATTTTTTTTTCGTAAGCTGTAAAACAAACATAAAATGTACGGGGGACATGAAAATGACTGTGTTTGTGAGAATGACCCATATACAAGTTCAAAATGAAGATAAAATAAAGGAAAATTATAGACATATGCAAAAAAAAGGGGGGGGGTAAATAATAATGGCCCCCCTTTTGCATAGGTCTATAATTTTTCTTTGTTTCATCTTCATTTTGAACTTATCTAATGAGTTCTGTTTACTTCCAGCTTATGCGCAATAAATGAAACTTATTGTTTTTCTTAATTTTCTTGTATTTATTTATTTTGTTGTATTTATATATATGTGTATATATATATCTGCATTCTAAATTAGTAGCTTTGTTTAAATTGTAATGAACTTTCTGATTCTTCTTATGTGCATCTTTTTTTACTGTAATTATACATTTTTAAATTGAAATGTTATTGAACAAAAAAAGTGGTAGCGACTTCTTTACATCGAGTAGTGTAAAAAAAGAACATTGGTGTAGTGAAACATTAGATCCAAGAGTTATGTATGGCGTTTCACTGCACCACTTTGATATTAAGTAGTTGCCACTATTTTTGGCGGAGAGGTACACTAAATTTTTCACTGTGTAACGATAAATTTTCATGTAAAAATTTATTTTAGGAATGCTTATTGTAAGGTGTTAGTTTGAGAAAATTTAACTGAGATTGGATTAAAAATAACAAAATACGCGAAGCTATACTAAAATAAACATAATATTTCCAGCTATGGTAAATTTATGCACACTATATGCATTAAACAGATGAAATCAACACCACACTTAACCAAACACCACACTTAAAGAGATTTAACTCAATTAATCTGTATATAAAGGGATGTTTTATAAAGTGGATGAAAAAAACTATCTTCAATTTCTTGCCATTTTATATCCTGCTTTTTGTAGAAACATTTATTGCGATTTCAAGAAAATTGTGCATTAAACTACATTCTCTTCATAAAAGTAAAGTAATTTAATGACACTTATAAAATTTGTTCCAAATTGACTAATATTTGCTCATTTCAAGCACTTTTATTAGAATTTCTTAAAAGAAAAAATACATGATGCTTGTAAATTTTTTCAAACTGATTTGATGTCATTCTAATGATATCTTAAAAATATTCGGTTACTCTAATAAATAGAAAACGCTGATAGTTATTAATAGCATTTCGCAAATTGAGCTTTTTTCTTTATTTTTCTGAAGATTCTAAACTTTGCTGATTTAGAGAAGATAATTAGTTTAATGTATTAAAAAAATATTTTTATGAAACATGTAAACGATATATAATAGATTCATTTAACCAAAATACTACCCTTCTTTTGTATAACGTAATATGGGGACCTAGTATGAAATAACAATTGATAAAATATGTATTTGCTGATTTTTTAATCATACAATTCTGTGAATTAAAATTGTGTTAATTAAAATACTTGAATTACATCCTTTGAGTAATCGAATTTCAACTGCTAGCACTTTTATTATGTAACTATTCAAACTTATTTTTGCCAGTTTTTATTTTTAAGATAATAATGAAAATATTATAGTATACGAGGCAGCGAATATTTCTACAGATTTACGAACAAAAATGTGTTAAATTAATTTAATTGCATACTTAATATTCCTTAAGGAAATAAATTCGAGACACATTTGAAGTTTATTAATGTTAGTTGTTACATTTAGGATAATCATAATATTTCATTAGCACCTACTGCAATTTTAGTGCAGACATTACGAATAACTTATATTGCTATTCGATTGAGGGGCAATAAAATTACATGAGAGGGAAAACATCAAAGTAATATCATTATATCCCCAATTTATCTAGATTAACTGAAAGTAATATTTATCTCTCTAACATTCTCAAGGAAGAAGTATTCTGAACGTAGTCTAAGAATTGATAGAAGTTATTTGTTTTGCATTAATTACTATTACTTAACATGCTGTTTTTTTTTTTAAAAAGTAATGTTAATACTATTTGCGTGCTTTTAATTACTAATAATCTAATCAGTATGGTTTTAATTTCTATCCTCTAACAATACCTTTTTCGAATGCTAATATATTTTCTAAACCTGTTTCAGTTTTAAAAAATAACAGTTAAAGATAGAATTTAGATATGAAAATAGTAAAAATTTCAAACACGTAAACGAAATATAAATATATATTAAGCAGCGTATGGTACAATAAAAGATTGGTGTATAATTATCTGTTGTTAGTGGATATTAGAAACAGATTTTTAAAAGAAATATGTTACTAAAGAAAGACTTGAAAATAAAACAAACAAAACATGATAACAATGCTTGTTATCTTATATGCTGAACCCGGGGACTTCATGTATCAGAATGTTACTTGAAGAACTGTTTTTTTTAACTCGAACTACGGATGCNCCATTCGAGAACATAAAAGTAGTTTCTATAGATGGTTTTAAAAATCGGTATATGTATTTATTTTGAAGTTCAAATTTCAAAATTATTACAAGAAAATGGGGGGGGGGAATCAGTCGAAGATAGAAAATAGTTCATTATATCCAACTTCCTCACTTTTTTGGTTCACTATGTCCACTAAAAATAACATTATACGAGTAAAGCAAGGCACGGGACCGAGCATTCCGTTCACTATATCCGGGAGTTCACTATAAGACGTGTTCACTATAGCGGGGTTTGACTGTATTAAACAGTGTATGGTACAATAAAAAATTAACGTATAATTATCTGTTGTTAGTGGATATTAGAAACAGACTTTTAAAAAAAGTATGTTACTCAAAAGAGACCTGAAAATTAAACAAACAAAACATGATAACAATGCAAGAGTAATACAAATCAATGATATTTATATTTTTACTAAGATACAAGTGTAACTTACACTGAAAACGAATGTATACCCGAATGAATATAGATTTATTTAATAGTATTTTCAATCTAATACAATCGTATCTTGCACTGAAAAGGATAGAATTACTATATATTTGTTTTATAAACGTAAATAAATTATGAAGTTTGTGTGTTAATGTGTTTAATATTAAGAAATGGCTTGTGGTTTTCGAATTGCATTTTTTACACATTCATATTCCTTTGGGTATATATTCGTTTTCAGTGTAAGTTACACTTGTATCATGGAAAATATATAAATATCATTGCTTTGTGTTACCCTTGCGTTGCTATCATTTTTTTGGTTTATTTTGAGGTCATTTTTTAGTAACACAATTTCTTAAAATCTGTTTTAAATATCCACTTTCAACAAATAATTATATGTTTATTTTTTTATTGTACCTTACGCAGTTTAATATACACTGAAGAGCCATTACATTATGACCACCCTGCTAATAACATGTAGGACCACCTTTAGCCCTCAAAACTGCTAGCACCCTCCGTGGCATTTATTCCACAAGGTGCTGATAGGTAGTCTGAGGTATCTGGTACCAAGCGCTCACCAACTGGTCCTGCAAATCCCTCACATTGAGAGGGGGTAGCGTGACAGCAAGAATTTGGTTTTCCAAGTAGGACCACAAATGCTCTTTTGGAT
This sequence comes from Parasteatoda tepidariorum, assembly GCF_043381705.1. Lineage (NCBI taxonomy): Eukaryota > Metazoa > Arthropoda > Arachnida > Araneae > Theridiidae > Parasteatoda > Parasteatoda tepidariorum. Next base: position 83,114,760 of record NC_092210.1, read on the forward strand.
TAAGGTCAGATGAATTTGGTGGCCAAGACATGACTTGAAAGTCACTGGAATGTTCCTCGAACCAATCCATGACAATTCGACCCTTATGACATGGTGCATTAACTTGTTGGTAAACACCATCCCTCGCAGGAAAAACTGTTGCCATGAATGGGTGAACCTGGTTTGCAACTATGTTCAAGTAGCTTGCAGACGTCAGGAATTGTTCTATGAGGATTATGGGTCCTTATGTGCCCCATGAAAACATTGTTCCTGGGCGAGAAACCATGAAAACCTGGGCGAGCCCATGGTTATAAGTGGAGGGTGGTCATAATGTGATGACTCTTTGGTGTATATTATATCTTGTTTGCATGTTTAGAATGCTCTCCATTTTCTTATCTTAATTAATATCTAATAAATTATGCAGTTGGTGTGTTAATGTGTTTAATATTAATAAGTAGCTGGCGGTTTCAAAATTGCATATTTTACGCAATGCTACTTACTTCTATTTAACAGAAAGTGAAAACCGCTATTAGATCTAAAAAGTTATAGTAAGTGAATCATTAAAATTGCTGGGATCAAAAATAAAATCAAGAGCAAAATGCACATCGTAAAAAACAATTTTTATAAAATTTATTGTTAGTCAAACATCTTGATCGAATTTCTTGACTCGAATTTAGTTCAGTTTATTAAGAAAAAATATTAAACAAAAAGTTTTTTGAATGTTTACTTTTTTTAGTGCAATCTAACTTTCGATTTAAAATTAATTATTTTTATTTTCTCTGAAATATAATGAAGTCTGCTTGGAATATAAAATAATATTTAAGTTGTTTAATTTTTATTTTTAATAACATAAAGCTTTTTTTAACAACGTATATTTTTTTTCTGCTTGTTATCTTATATGCTGAACCCGGGGACTTCATGTATCAGAATGTTACTTGAAGAACTGTTTTTTTTAACTCGAACTACGGATGCAATTTTAATTTTTTAGTATATTTTTTATTATCTTTATTATAATTTATTAAGTAGTTTTTAAAATAAAAAGCATTATCAAATCTAATTTTTTTTGCTCACTGCTAAGAAAAACACAAAACTCCTTTTCGTTTTTTTAACGATGTTTTTTAGTTCTATTTTTTCAGAAAAGAAAATAAACCTTTATAACTTAAAAGTTCTGTTTACTCAGTAGAAGAAATATTTTTTCACTGTCTTTATTTTAATTAACGAAATTAAAAGCATTTTTTAAAGTAAAACTTTTAACTTGAGAATCATAAAAACTATTGAATGATACATCTTATCCTAATTCATCGCTTTTTATATCCCAATAGTGTTTGAAATACGAATTTAAAAGTCGTTTATTTATTTTTATTTTTTATCAATTATGTTACACTTAGATGGCTTTTGTCTTCTTTGCAATAGAAATTTTTCTAGGATATCTCAAGAATATACAGAGATGTAACAATATTTATTTTAACCGTTTTATGTTTGCTTTGCAAAGTTTGTGTTTGAAACAGTATAACCGATTTCTGAGAGAGAGACAGAGAAACTATTCTGATAAAATTGCGGAATTTTATGGTAATATTATTTTTGATAACAAAAAAAAAATTATAATTCTGTTTAAAAAACCCAAATGATACACTATATAATTAACTCATTTGATAATTTTTCCATTCTCATACAAACGGATTACCGGAAATTCTGGTTTTCGAAATTATAGTTCTTATTAATACACATTTCGTATAAAATACAAAACTGAAAAAAACATTTTTACAGACCAAATTATTTTCATACCATACTCTAAAGTAGCATGATTAAATTACCAAAATTTAGTTATTCTTAAAGTATCCCGTGAAATAAAATCCTTTAAGTAATTCTTTTCTGCCAAAATATATATTTTTTTTAAATTTAAGGATATGTATCTAAGTGTTAAAACTGACCGTCTAGTTTCCATAAAATAAAATTTAAATTCTTCCCAGTTTCAACGAAAATTTTAACCAATTTTCACATTTTCGAGATTGTGAACGTTCTGTAATAATGTATTATGTTCTATATTTCTGATCAAAATTTAAATTTCTGGTCATTTTTTTTAATTAACAGTCAAAAGAGTATTACATTAATATTTTATTTTTAAGTTATAAATCGAGTTAACAATTTACAGTGATATCTTACATAAAAGAATGGAGGAAAAAATGCCAAAAAACGTCTTTAATAAGAACTAAAATTGTCACAATGAACACAATTAGCAAGCAAAAAAAGAACTATTTTGTTTGCTTTAGCTGAAAAGCCAGTAACTTAATTACAAAAGACACAACGACTTTCCAAAGAAACCTAGCATAATTATATTTCCTGAACTTTCTTTTGACTTGGACTTTCTTTTAAGGAAGTTACCTAAAGAAGTATTGTTCTCGGTTTAATGTTATTAAGCCACTGTTTTTTCTTTCTTCGTAAAATTAAACAAATTTTTTTTCAGATCTGATTTTATTAAAAAAAATGGACTTAGCTTTATTTTGATTTGCGACAATAGTGTTTTCCTCTCTAATATGTTCATTTTATAATTTAACTCATTTGTAATTTAATTTTTTTTTTCCAAAAGAACTCTACATAAATCGCATTAAAAATTTAATAAAATACTTAGCTTTAAAAGCATAAAAACTCGAGTTCCCTAAAACTAGATGAAAAATGTACTCAATAAGTAATTAATTGTTCAGAATTATGTATAACTACACGACCGCTGAGTGGTTTTACTTCAAACTATTTTTAACTCTTAATTACTTTAAATAGAGTGTAATTATTCTAAAAATCTATACATTTTCAAGGAAAAGCGTTAAATGTTTGTGTATTCTTATCAATTATTGTGATGTCTTATCATAATTTTATATGTCCAAGATACTGCCCAGTGTTGAATTTTGGACCATTGTTTGATAAACCTTAGATAGTATTAATTGAGTTTTTGTTTTCTAAGGATGATAGTTAATTGAATTTGGATATTCATGCTATTGAAGCTTACTCTTAACCAAGTTTTTGATGATTTTATTACCTAGAATTATGTTTGAATTTCTTAAAAGTTCCTCTTTGTGAACAAGAGGTATTTAAATCACTCTTTTAATATTGATTAAATAATCCCTGAGACTTACGTGGTAAGATAATACTTGATTGAAAACTTCATTTACTACAAAATAATACCTATTGGAAATAATATTCATCATGTTTAGATTCTCAAAAAGCGTTTTGAGCTCTTTTTCCCCAAGGATTGATGGTGCATAATTTTTAAGCTCTTGAATCAATTATTTCCAATTTATATATTTTTGATGCAAATGAAGTTTTTATTTAAGTAACATTATATTGGGAATTTTTCCATTATTATAGTAACACTTTACCAAAAATTTTGATTTTCGAAATTATAGTTCTTATTAACACATATTAAGTAAAAAATACAAAACTGAAAAGTAAATGTAACCAAATTGCTAGTTATTTAACGAATTATTATGTCATCTTCTGAAGTATTCTGATAAAATTATCAAATTTTACCACATTTACCAAATTTTATAGCAAATTACAAAATCATATTTTATTAATTTCATCAAAAGATCATTACCAAAGCGATTCAGTAAAAATTATCAAGATTTTTGGGGTTCCAATAGAGTCAGAAACAGAGTAAATATTACACTATATATACCTATCGATAAATTGATGGGAAAACGTAAAAGTTCTCTTCAGGACGCATTCATTTACAACGACTATAGAGACATTTCAAAATAAAGAATAATTATCCTGAGATAAAAATCATCCTTTGTAATGTATCTATGATTCTAAAACTTAAAAAAATTATTATAATTGTTAATGAGTGTAAGATTAAAAAAAGAAAAAAAGCCGAAACCAAACTTACTGATATGAAGTAAAATAATATATATATNAAGAGCAGGAAGCTGGCGAAAGTCATGGGTATTATATTTTAAATAATTTCAAAAAGGTATTTCCTGCGTTTTAAAATTGCATAATTTGTGCACTGCTATTTCTATGGAAAAATATTCCTTTCTGCTGTAACATGTGAAACGTGGTTACAGAAAATATTTTTTAAATAATTAGTAATCAATATTTATCGGAATTAGTAATCAATATTAATAATTAGTAATCAAAAAGTTATCGGAAATTACTTGCTTACTTTGTAACATTATTTGTAACATGTTTCTATAAGAGAATATGATTTAAAATCAATAATTTTGCACTAAAAAGCAAAGTTAATAGAGAAAATTGTTTCATTGTAGTAAATTGCCCCTAACATAACTCGACTGTTATCATAAACATATTTTCCGGTATGGTGAAATTTATTTTGATAATTTGAACTTTTACAAGAGGATTTTTTTTTAATTTAGAAGAGAATAGCCGCAAAATAACGTGAGAATAATGTGTATTCATATAGCTCTGGTATATATTAAGTAAGAGCCTTTTTTCTAGAAATTTCATGTCTCATACCTTAGCAGAATCAAAACTGTTATGTATCTGAATATCAAAAATGGTGTAACTACTTTACACCGAAGCGATGTACCGTCACATCAAAACCCATAGATAGTTCCTGGTGCTGTGAAACAAGTAGAATGTTCTTTTACACTACTTGGTGTAAGGCTGCTTCCCCCAACCTTCATGTTTGCTATTTAGTAACACTAAAATCAACAGTAAGATATGATAGAAATTCAAATGCTATAATTAGCAAAAAATCAGTAATTTCGGTTGCATACATACAATAAGTTTTAAAATAAAATGAGTTCTTTAATCAAACATATGCGTTGCAGAGAGCAGGCAAATTTGAACCAGGCTTAAAATAACAGGAGCGGATAAAAATTATTTATGATAAAATTATTTAATATTTTTTAAAGGACTTGAAAATTAAAATACAAATACCCTTATTACGCAACTGAAAGCAGGCATACATATTTTTCGATGCGAAGTTTAGATTTTGCTGATAAAATGCAACATCGAACAGCTAAATCAAACATTGAAAATAATTAGGGATGAAATTAAAACATTGGTGTGATTGAAACAAAGCGAGTGATTTTGATGTAAACCTTTTGCATTTTTTGTGCAAAGAGCTTTCATAAAAAATGTATATAAAAGCTCAATTTGGTGTTAACTCGAAAATAAGCGTTTCGTCTCATAACTTGTAAAGTTGTTCATCATCAAATTTGGAAAGATATTACACCGCAGTTTTACTGTATACGAATATACCAAAAGCGCAGTAATTCAGAAAGAATTTCCTGAAAGAGCAACTTATTAATTTAAAGCTAATTTACTTAATTTAGCTATAATTTATTTTAAAGCTTTCTGTGCTCTTCAAATATTCTTAAACTCCTGGAAACGACGTAATTTGATACACAACGTTTTATATAACTAGTAAAATAAATAAGGTTGGGGAAACGTTTTACAGAGCTTGTCCATTTGGGGACAAAATGTGTGTCTTTTTAATCTGATGGACTTGGAATGTTATCAGGAATGTAAGTTAGCCCCTCAAGTAAACTTTGTTCGAATGATTTGAATTCCACTTCAAACGAATTTAACTTACAAACTTAGTAAATATTTTCTGACCAAGGAAAGCTTAACTCATCTAATCTCCTACACTGTCAGGAATAATATTGCATGTATTGTATGTTGTTTAATTTCGTCGCTTCTAACTTGTTAGAGCAGTTTTTACCACTTGTAAAAATTTTACAAGTAGTTCTAAAATTTAAAATTAAAGTAGGGAGAATTCAAAAATATTAATTAGTGACATAAAAAAAACTTTTTAATTACAATTTAAGCGAATTAGTAAAAAAAATTAAAACATGTTTTTTTTTTCTTTATACATACATAAAATCTACTCTTTATTGGAAAAGACAACGTTGAAAAGAATTAGTATAGAATTAAAAGACGCAAACATACATTTTCCTTAGATTCGGGAATGATTCCATTTGTACTTTCCAAATAAAACCTATACGCCATTTCCGACAGTTATTTTGTCTTATTGATACAATATAGTTTCAGTATCAACAAAGTATATTAAATTATTTATAATAAGCTATCTAACAATTTTTAGAATGACTTTTTCTTTTGAAAGTTGTAAATAAATAAATTTTATATGAATATAATTCATTACATCTCTTATGCCCCAGAGAATAAGCTTTAATCTATTTAAAATGTTTGCTCGAGTGTAGTGAAATATTTTAACGCAATAACCGGGATAACTCTCAAACGGCAGCCGAAGGCTACATCAACTATTTTCTTCAAAGGAAAGAAAAAAGTTTTAAAAACTATTAAATTGATAAAAAATGTTAAAAGCAAAATAAGAAAAAAATCTCTTAATGAAGAAAGTACTTTTGACATTAATTATGCATACATTTTTGCGATAGATAGATTCGTTTAAATTACGCAAATTTCAAAACATTTTTTGAAGGAAAAAAAATGTTATTTTTTAGTAATGCCTCGTAATGCATTTAAGATTATTAAATTTCAAACTTTGTTTTGGGGGTATTTGAAAAAAAAATGTTTATTTTTAAAAACAAATTCTCTAAGTGCTTATTATAATTATTAAATTTAAATTCTTTTGATGACAAAAGGATTGCAAATTTTTGTTAGTAATATATTTATAGCTAAATAGTGAATTTTTACAGAAGTACATTTGTGTATACATGTGTTTTTGTGGGTATTCAAATTAAGATATTTTAAAGAAGTTCGCATCTTAATTCTATTTGTCTGATTCGACGACAACTATTTTGTTATCAGTCACAGAGCTTAATAAATAGTAAATTAAAAAATTAGTAAGTAACCATGGCACATTTTAATTGAATTCTGCCCTGTTGAATAAAGTGAATCAATACAAGAAATACAAGAATGAAATATAAATTTTAAACCAATAATTTTTTAAAAAAAATCTGAGCCTAATCGCATGTAAAGTAGAAATCAAATCTATTGATCAACATCCAAAATAGTTAATGCACATATCAAGTAGCTATATCTAAATTGCTTCATAAAGTGATTTTTTTGTAAAAGAGTTAACTTATCTCTGGAGGGATAGACTCAAAGGGTTCACTGAAAAGTGTTAATCTATTTTTTAAAAAAATATAATACTGTTAAGTAAATTATTATTTATTTGATGAAGTACTGATGCAATTCTACTGATGAGTGTACTAAATCAGTAGATTTGCAATTTAAAGATATAGTAAATCAGTATAAACAAAATCAGTGTAAACCAAAATCAGTACATTTTCTTTATTATGACAGAATGTATTTTGTTGCTTCCTTCAGTAAATAAAAGAAATTTTTTTAATATATTTTCTCGATATATTTTTTTATATATCGCAATAGTGGTACAACTCTAAAAACATGCATTTTGGACTAAGAACAGGTGCAAATATGAAAATACAAATTTTTTTCAGCAGCAATACTAGCACACTCATAATTCAACTTGAAGGTAATCATCGTTTAAACAAACAAAAGCATTTCTTATGCATTTTCCTTAGCAATGAAAACTTTAAACCCACTTATCTCAAAACATGATTTTTTGAGTTGTGCCGCCATTGCGGCCCATGAGCGATATGTTTTCTTTTATATGTTTTCTTATACCTTTTCTCGTGATATAATCAGCCAATCATTTAGTTCTATCTCGCCTCCTTAGAGGAGTGATCCCTACAGGTTGAAAACCGGGAGCTGGTGCACTTCACCGACAATCTCAGACCATTTATTCTACAATATTTAATCGGCAAACCATTTCCTCGACACAGGATCATTTCGTCAACAGAGTCATTTCGTCGACAAGTCACTTAGTCGACAGAGTCATTTCTTCAACAAGGTTCTCTGGTCGAGAGGATCGATTCATCAACAGAGTCATTTTTGTTGGCAACAAGGACTAATATAATCTGCCTTTATATCTATTTTTGACAGAGTCGTTTCGTTGACAGGATCATTTCGCTTCGTTGATAGGGTCGTTTGATTGACAAAGTCATTTTGTCGACACAGTCATTTCATTCATATGATAATTTCGTTGACAAGGTCATGCGTAATTTTGAAACTATTTTTAGGGATTGTTTTCTTTTCGTCGTAATTTAGTGTATTTTAACGCTTAATATTTTTTATTATTAATTAGAAAAAAATTATTTTATAATCTTTATACTGAAACAAATTTTTTTTACTATTTTACGATTGCCATAAAAGAAGCATTTTTTTCTTTTAAAATATTGATATCGCTTCCTCCCTCTGCTGTACATCCAGTTAAGGAAACTTTTGTGTGTTCTAGTTGTATTTTTCAAATCTTTGTTTCTCACATAAATTTGTTTAATTTTTAAAGTGAGTGCATTATAATGGATTAGCACGTCAAAGGCAATTTCTATAACTACTGAATATGATTCTTGATATAGCTAGTGAATGAAGGGAGAAAAGAGGAAGGGAAAAATGAAATAATGATTCGGCAAAATATTGAATCCTAAATTAGAGAATAATGATATAATTTTGATACTGAAAATTATATTTTAATTCCGTTTTTCACATAAATTGATAGGTAGGTAGGAAGCGTTAAGCCGAGAACAGTTGATGTATTAAGATCTACTTTTCTATATCTAAATTGTAATCGAGCAACACTTGTTCTTAGTATAGGTAAGGATTATCTTCATATCATTACTAGGCATGATATTCTGACAGTTGTCAACAGTCCATTGCGGCTCCAGAGTAACAATCAAATTATTTTTAATATCAAATCAAATTAATAAAATATAATATCGTGGGTAGTAAAAGTAATATAGACATATTATAATGAAAATTAAGTGACTATTTCTAAAGGAAAGAAAAACTCAATTTTTCGGTGCAAAATGTTTCAACGTTTTTTAACTACACCTTAGCAAATCCATAGACTTTGGTACAATTTCCACATCTATGAAAATAATCATAGGGCTTAAATAATTATTTATAAGTAAACTGATTCACGTGGTATCTTGAGAATAAATTTAAGAAAATGTAATTTCGAAACATATAAGGGAGTGTTTACATGTGGCTTGAGTAGACAAATGGAATATTTCTAATATTTTATAAATCGAAAACTCTCTGTTTTGTAAAATGGAAAAAATGTGTGTTACATTTTTATATGCAGTTACGAGACAATGTACAAAATTGGTAAATGGCAGGAAAAGAAAAGGAAGAAGAAAAAAGTTTTTTATGGTTGAAAATTAATTTTTTAGTTTTTACTTTAATTGAAATTTTAACAATAACAATAGCATCAGGATGAATAAATACGATGTTCGTACATTCGAACTAAATAATCAAAATTTGTCTCAGTTTTGTTACCACTATTAGATTTCTAAGAACTACAGGAACGCAAACACGATATTTAAATAATTACCGAGGCAGCCCTACAATATTTAAAATGCTCATCGCAGAAAAAAATATAGAAGAACATAAAATCATCATAATGCTGCACGTTTGTTTGTACGTGCTCTTCAGAAAAGTATTTTTTCTATGGATAGTAAAATTTCAAAATAATTTTATAAAAATATTAAAATAGCAATAAGTAAATAATGAATTAATTCCTTTTTATTTGCAGAATTTAGATTAGGCACATCTTATTTAACAGAAAATCAAACCTGTAATTCAAATATAAGAATAAGTAACTATTACTCTTTAAAAAATAAAAAAAAAATTTGGCATTTAAACTTTGGACCATTTCTGGACTAGTTTATGTGCTAAACTTTTAACTGGGTTTCTGTACAGGATGACAACACAATTTTCAAATACTTTCTGACCACTATAAGCAGAATTTATCGCCGATCGAAATTTTGATTATTTTCAGGTCAGAACAACCCAGGAAACACAAATTTAAATTGTAGAAAATATGAAAAAAAAATTATGTATACTTAAAAAACCAAGTTTGTTTAGTAGACTAAAAATTGGTAAGTAAATTTATAAAAAAAAAATTACTTTTAACAAAAATCAATAGAGCGAAATTTCTCAATGAGCTTCTATCAACATTTAAAATTTCACGTTTTTCGTTTTGGTGACAAAAATTAATATACATTTTTCTTTTTTAGTATACTTATCAAACGTGATTGTAAAAAACATTTCAATTTCCTATTATAGTTTCAATCTTCTATTGAAAAGGACCAATGAAGGACCTTTAGAATATATATACTCTCATTGCAAGTTTTAATAATTTAAATAAATTTGTATTCTTTGGCAAATAAAAAAAAATTATTATTTGGGTAAAAAATAAGCTTGCTAAACTTGTTTTTAATTAAACATTAACAAAAATAAAATCAAATGTATCTGAACAAATCTCCCCGATGACATGTTAAATTCAAAAGATAATTTGTTTGCTATATCGAAGTTATTTGCGTTTCTTTCTATATGTTTAATTTATTAAAACCAATTAGATAGATTTCCTCCCTTCTTATGAATTTGAACTCGTGGAGCCATTTTTTATACGATCATTTTGACTGCACCGCATACCCAGGATTTGTGGAGCCATTTTGGGTTTTTTTCTTCTTTTTTTTTTTTACATTAACGAAGTCTTTATTTTACAAGGTAAAAGAATGTATGAATATTTGGGTAATACATAGAATAAAGTAAAACTATAAGATATTAAAGTGTCAAAAATAAATAATTAAATAAAAAAATAAATAAACAAGAAATGCGAGAATAAGATTTTTGTTTCAAAACCTTTCCAATAATATTTCATTTTAATTTTACAAAAGTATGTACGGAATTGCCAGAAACATCCCTCCTAAGCATCATAGCTGACAAGGATATGAGGAAGAGGATTCTTACATAATTGTCCATGAATAATATTTGCCAATATGTTTTTAAGCTGGATTTTAATTTTATTTTTTCCCACATGCATATTTTCAAGATTTTTTTTATGCCAGGAAGTTTCGCCCCTTGCTCACTTCACTGACCGAACTTCGTAATAGCCTCCCATTAAACTTTGTTTTTTTCCCCCTTTATAAATCGATACTTTTCTTTAAAAAAACATGAAATTTTGTTAATATGCTAATCGTAACAAGATGAATGATTACTTGCATATGAAAAAAAAAAATTATTGTGCTTGAAAAAATAAAAATGTATACATAGGAATATAAAATTTGTGTTAAAATAATAAATAATAAATTAGAAATAATTCCTCTAGTTAACTACCTAAAAGAATTTTCTTTTTCTGATTAAATTATTTGTAATCACTACTATTGTTATCATTGTAAAAGTTTGTTGTTTATTTTGACAATATTTTAAACTGTATTATTGTGACTTGTTTATTGTGGTGGAAAATCATATAAGTGTAATTTTCTTTTTATCGGCAGAGAAATTTCGCCTCAGGAATGAACTTTTAACGAAAAGAACTTGTCAATGAACGAAGTGGTTTCATTGTCTCACTGATTCATTATATTCTGTCTTTTTTCTCCTTGCTATTTTCTCCCTTCATTGACTTGTTTTATCAAAGAATCATTCACAATAGTTATTCCAATTTCTTTTGCGATGCTAATCTACAATAATGCCCATTAAAAATTAATCTAAGAAACCAATGTATAAAATAAAACTTAAAATGTGTAAAAAAGAACTAAAACACCAAACGTAAAAAGGGTTTAGTTTTTGCAACGTGATGTGAACCAAAAGCGGTAGACAATTTTTTTTAAAAAAAAATGCTTATTTTCTGACAACTACAACATACTATAAAAAGTTTGCTTTAGGCAAGGTTTAAAAAAAAAAAAGTCAACACAAATATGCTAAATAACGAATAAATGCAAGTGGCAAAACGAAAAATACAAATTACGTATGACTTGGTCTACGAAATGACCTTGCCTACAAATTTACCCAGTTGACGAAAGAACCTGACGATGAAACGACCCTGTCGCCAAAATGATCTTGTTGGCGAAATGATCCTGTAATCGACATGACCCAGTCGAAAAAACGACCCTGTTCACGAAACGACCTTGTCGACGAAACGACCCTGTTCACAAAGTGACCCTGTGGATGAAACGACCCTGTTGAGAAAATAGCCTGTCGATGAAATAACCCTGTGAATGAAATGGTCTGTCGATGAAGTGATGCTGGTCTGTTGCTGAAATAAAAGAGACCAGAGAATCGTTGTCTTTCTTGGAGTGTTGGGATTTTATCACGACGGTGTGGGTTTTATTCTTTCAAGTGCTGAGATTTTATCTCTAAAGTGAAAATTTTTCTTCCTTAGATAATCATTTATTTTTTTCTAAGTTTTAGGTTTACATATTGAACGTAACTTATAATAAAATAGCTTCTTTCATTTTTTAATTATTAAACAAGATTAACACAATTAATGACGATTTTATTTTCTTATAATGAAATCAATTATATTAATATTTTATATATTTCGGAGTAATATTTTTTTCAATAGAAAAAAAAATCAATTTATATGTATTTCTTATCACATGCTTAACTGAAGTCAATTTTAGGAAAATATATTAGGTATCACTTTATACTTTTGGAAGATAGATGAAAATTCTATCAAAATTAATTTATTTTTCTGTCGTAAAGGAGTAAAAGTGCTTTTGTGAAGAAGTAAGAGTACCGGGAGTGAACTTAAGTCATCCAATAAATATGTAAATAAGATAACTATACAAAATGTACTTTAACTTTACATTTACTTGTTTATACGAAAACTGTTTTCTCGATGATTCATTCGAAAGCTGTGATTCAATTATTGTGCTTGCGTTATTTACCGAGAACGAAACTTTATTTACTTAAGTTTTGCTATATTTAAAATTTAAGAGTAAGAGGATCCCTCTAACTTTCGTCAGAACAAGCTAAATATGTTGTTTTAACCCAGAAAAAGTAAACAAATAATTTTTTATTCTTTTTGAAATTTTTCTACTTTTTAGGTCTGATGGAGAAAAGAAAGAATAATTAATACAAGGACTGAAAGAAATGATTAATATTAAGATAAAAATCAAGTTGTTCATAGTTTCATAAACTCCTTTAAAACATTTGAATATTCAATTTACTCTTGCTACTTAATGTATTCTTTATAGCGATGAGGATATTTTTTTTACAACAGTGCGCTTTAAAAAAATTTATTTGGGTTAATTTTTTAATATATTTAATTATAACAAAATGATTATTTATAATTATAGCTAATTTGTTTAAATGAGAGACAATTTAAAATTTATAATGCAAATAAATAAATAGAAAAAATCATCATTATAAAATCTTTTGTAAACACAAATAGATACATCAAAACATACTAGACATTTTAAAACATACGTTCGTGTTCTCTATCTGTTTCACTTACTATGCTTAGAGAAAAAAATATTTCCATTGTTCTTTGAATATTCGTTAACATGCTTTAATTTGTATTATCTGTAACTTTTCACTATAGTTAATATTTATTTTTTAACGATTGCCTAACTGTTTCCAATATAGGAAAATGTAACCATTTGAAGGATTTAAAAATACATAAAGAACAATCTTATTTTCATAAGAATGCCTTTTTTTATTTTTATTTTTTTATTTTTGAAGAAATACAACAATTAAAATCAGTATCATTTTTTATTGAAACAAATGAATCAAAATAAGTCATTAGTCGTAGAATATATGCAAGCACATTTTTTATATCACATTGGTTTTCGAAATTTAACAGCAATATGTGCACTGGTCTTTTAGAAGTTATGTCTCTTTTTTTTCATGTCACAAGACGTTAAAAAAGAAACTCTTTTAATTATTTCTTTTTTTTTAATATTTATATTAAAAGTTCAATTTATGTTTTATATTGCAAAAGGATATGTCACCATTTTTAAAATAGAAGTTCTTTCCTGTATAGAAAAATTTTCCTTTACTACAAAATAAATTGTGCCAAACAGACTGAGTAGTAGTCAGGGAACTGACCTTATATCAGAAAGCACCTGGGTTGGAAATCCGGAGAGGGTATGGATGTTCTTTCATTATCTGTATTATCTGTGAAGGAGCAACGTATAATGCAACATAGAATGGTGCACCTGAAAGAGTGCCAACAAATCTGCCTTACTAATACCAGAATGACGAGTGCCAATCGGGTGAACATTAAAAAAATTTTATTTCTGTTTCTTGTTTCTGGTTAAGTTAATACATCTTTCACATTGAACTGTATAAATAAAAGTTGATTTTCACCAGTGTATATGTTATAGCCCGAAGTCTGGTAAATCCTAGGTCTAACTGGTAAAACCTAAGATTTACCAAATTAATTTAGTATAAGTTCCGAAGTATGCTTTATTTGGATTTTATTCCGGTATTTTACCATGACTTTGCGGTAAAATCTATAAGTTACCAATGCCTCCCGATAAAAACAAAACGAATCCCTAACCAGGGATTGCTTACTATAGGACTTTTCTTTTAATATATATTGGGTACTGTTTTGTTAAAAGAGGACAGTAAATAAATGGCGGTGAGCAAATTCAGGGAATCCTTCACCTCAATTATCAGTATAGTGAATACCGGGGACAAAGGCACTTAACCTTAAGAAAATGCATTGTTACATTTACTAGATAATCAAGCAGTGAAATTTAATATTAAATAAAAAGAACAATGTAGTGGGCAAGTGTATATCGAACAGTGGCACTTAAACTTTTTTTAAGTAAAAAAGAAAATCATCAGCGTAGAGTATACTGAGAAATCGCACTTAACCTTCAAAAAACACGTTATGTCCACATCTCATAAATGTTAAATAAGTTTTCATAAATCTTTGAATTGATTTTGTTTCTTCCATACTTTAGGATTCTTTTACAAACAAATTCCATGCACCAGGCTTTTGGGGCTCACACTTTTTCTCACTTTCCTGATTGACTTATTGAAAATATAATTTTCAGATTACAGCAATGCCTATCTCTTATTTAATGGTCAAGAATATAAGACCTCCGTTATAAGGTGCTTATTGTAAAATTGATTAGTATATTTAAGGTTCGATTATCTGAGCATGATGATTGCATCATTGAAAAGCTGATCATAAGATCAACAGTTATTAAATGTTATAAAAAGTTCCTTTTTCTGTTGTGTGTTATGTACATTGCACAAAAAATTATATATTGTAATGAAATTGAAACGCGCACAAATGAAATCACAGGTAATAAAACATTTTAATAAAACAGAATATTTTATAATTTTTTTTCTATTCATTTGTCTACAATGGAAATTGATCCGAGTAAAATATTTTGAGTCGAAAAATGTTCAAAAATTTCGACTATACTGATAATCATTCGGTCATTTTCGCTTCATCCAAAAATAGATTGTTAAAATTTCTTGCACTTTAAAAAAAAGGATATATTTCTTAAGAGAGAAAGTACATTTTGTATCGCACGGATTTAATATCTCAAAAATAGAAACAGTGCTAAGTAATTAGCACAATAACGTCTACCCCCAGGAAATACAGAAACTTTATGAAAATCAAGTTGTTAAGAAGTTCTCTCCTTTTTTTATTATTGAATTTTTTTATTATTCTACGCACTGTATTTTATGCAATATAAACAGCTGCCTAATTTTTGAAAGATAAATTATTCAAAATTTTCTATGAAAGAAAAGTATCGTAAACAACAAATCTTTTAAGGTTATATATTTATTGAAAAGGAATGCGTAATAAAAAATTTTAATATTTCTGATTATTGATGTTCAAAAGAAATGATAATTTTGTTCACATTGTTCATTTTAAAAATATGTTAGATATTATGAGCATTATAAACTTTCAATAAAACACTTTTGAAATCCACTAGAAAGATGTTTTAAATAAATTTTGTGAAGTAAGAAAATACACGGATGAACTTTATATTGTTTTATCTTCAAAGTAATGTAAACATTTGCTCATTTGTGAAAGCCTATTGTATCAATGAAAGAGTCAATATTTTATCAACTACAATACTTTTATGCAAAGAACAAACTTTAAGAAGAAAGATTCATACCGGAAAGTTATACTCTATGCAAATAATCCTTTTAAAACATTGAAAGAATCTGTTTGCTTTCTTAATGCATCTGAAGTTTACCTGAAATAAAAGACTTTCTATAATACTTTCATAGACGTTTCATATGATATTTTTACTGTGTATTTACTATGGATTGAAATGAAGCTCTTCGTGAAGCAAAACATTATAAATATTATCTTGCGTAAAGAATGTCAATTTGTATTAAAATATAATATTCAAAATTTGAGAATCCGTTTCTGTTATTTTCTAAATTTACCTCATTTTTGAAGTTATTTTACGGCAAAAAATATATTTATCCTACATTATATTATAAAAGAAATAAAATTTGGTCTGATATGGATAGTACACTGAGAAAAATGGTCTAAACTATTAGATTGTGATACAATTTACCGTATTTCTGACCCTATAGGAACATTAAAAGCACGATAATTTTTACAGATGTATAATTAATAACGTTTGGTAAAATTAACAATAAAATATGGTGTTAATAATAGGCTGTTTGGTAGCATATGTGTTAAAATTTAGAAATTTTATGATACCTTATCATGTTAATCTATACGTTAAATCTATTTATTTGGTCAAATTAATTTTCTGTTTTGTATTTCTTTTTAAATGTATAATTATAAGAACTATAATTTTGATAGTCAGAATTTCCATACAGCATTACGAACGGAAAAATGACCAAATGAATGTTTTAAATACCATATATATTGGTTTTATTACCTGAATTATAATTTTTGTTTTCACTAAAAATGTCATTACCGAACAAGTACGGAAGTTTTACCTGGATTGTTTTATTTGTGTATAAGAACTTAAGTGATAGTTACCTATTTACCCTATAAATTGGTCATTTACAGCTCAAGTTTTTTTATATATATATATTTTTTGCTCTGGAGCACTTATCAAAAGATGGGGACAATAACATTGACAATAGCTAATTCTAAATTACTTTGATATTTACATTATATGTACTATATATTCACTACTTATAAAATATACTATTCTATTTAAATAAATTAATGCTAGAGTAACTTCTTTTATTGAATTTGACGAATTAAGATTCTATAAAACAATAAATCAATATGAAGATTGTGGTCGTTACATAATTTGAACAATTATATATTTATTTCACGTGTAAGAAAGTGGCTTTATATTACATAAATATCTCATAAAACATATTAAATTATTTAAATATTAAAAAAAAAAATTTTTAAGGATGTATCAGTGTTTACTTTTAAGAGTTTTCTGCTATTACAGTAGTTTTTGCACTTTGCTTTCTTTGGACATGCATCAAAACACTGAATTTCTTTCGCTAAAAATATTTCTGATAGTAAAGTATTGTTGTTATTTTTAAGGCTATTATGAATTAACCTACTTATTTAAACTTTATACTTTTATATTTATTTATAAATATCTGAAAACTAGAAATGAAATGTTTCAGTTAACATCAGATATGTCCAAAACAGGTTCTTTTGGTTGAAGAAAATATTTTTTAAGATGCTTAAAGAAAACTTTTACAATTATTTATTTTAATTTCTATCACTAGACTGGATTATAAATGCATTATATATATCCAGGAGGATTCAGCAATCAGTAGAGTTCAGCATTCAGTCAACAAATTTAGAGGAAAAGTAGAAAAATTCATAAGTATTGGGAATTCCTCTGCTGCCCATAACCAGAAATAATCTAGCGGCCGGGATAGCCTGATTGGCAGGGTGTTGGGCCCATGTCCAAGAGGTTGTAAGTTTGATCCCCACCGAAGGAAGACTAACAGTGTATTAAAATTTGGCCGACACACGTTAAATTTGTCTGTTCTCAAAGTCATTCATGTTCCCATAACAAATCGATGCATCTGGAGGTACTGAATTGGAGATGGATCATTCTCTGGTTCAGGTCAAAATTAGGATCTGTGGATGAATAAAGAGATGTATGAATGGATCCACCCTACAAACGGGCTGCGACATGCGTGTAGCTAAAGACGTATTCTTAGTCTGAAAAACAAAAAACGCACCCTTTGCTTTAAATTTTCTTGGTTTGGCCAAGCGATCATGCTGTTATTTGGCAAGTGGCATTAGAAACCACAACAACAGAGTTAATCTGAAACGCAGCTATGGGTGCTTCGGTGTTATTTCACTAACTTTATTTTTAGTTCTTTATTTTACTAAGACATCTCCATTAAAATTTAATATAATGTGTTTTTGTAACTGTTACCAAGCATTATATTCAAAGGTTTCAGAAACAGCTGCCTTGTCATATCATAAGGATTTGCAGACCAGCTTTGATGGAACTGCTATTTCTGAGCTTTTTTCAAAGCAATTATAACAATAATTATTTGAAAAAATAAATTTAAAATGATTTAGACGATTCAAAGCACCAGTGCCTAATCTCAAGAACAGTTATTCTGTAAAAGTGAATCCCTTAAACTAGGGGTGCACAACCTTTCTCAGTGGAGGGCCACATGCACACTAGATTGACCAACGAAGGGCCGCATGCCTAAGTGTTTAGACCGACATATTGAAAGCAATTGTTGGTGGTGATTGTTATATAAACATCATTGTTTATATAACACTAAATTCCTTTTGTCGGTTAACCTTGTAATCTCTTTGCAGAAAATACAATACTTTAAACCGTTTTAAATTAGAAAATGCAAAACTGATTACTTAAGAAGGAAANGGACATTAAATGTCAGCCACGATACCTATCATGTCATTTCACCTCTATTCAAAATATTGTCCATTATACTAATGGAATATTGCATGGTTAAAAGCATAAATGCATACAAAAAATAAAGTTTTAAATTTACATTTAGAACATAATATTTTATAAAATGTAACACGTGTATCGTTGGTGTTAATAGCTAACAGTCATATCTGTATCATATTGTTTAACTACGCAAATGTGTGTGTAATATTAAATATACACCTGCAGCATGACTATTATAAAGGTCGTTCAAATAGTTTTTTTTTAAAGTTGCATGTTTGTCCTTTTCTAAATAAATGCTTTTTCTGATTTTTCTTACAATTTTGATGAGTAAGAAGCAAACACTCTCTAATTTCTTTATTAAACTATTTGTTGTTTATCACTAGAAATGCTGTTGGGATCATTTTGATCTTTTTTTCTATTTCCTGTGTCCTTTTTGAAGATACACATAACCTTCGAAGAGCATATTTTTTTTAAACTTTTTCTAAATTGTTTTTAAGCGTTTTTAATTATCTTTATCAAAATTTCATGTCTTTCTGTTGAGTAACAAAATAAATAATTAAGGGAATAACTATAACAGTCGAAATAGGTCATTTTGACCCCCATAAAGAAAACGTTCCTATTTGAAATTTTATGACCGTGTTTGATTTTGCAGAACTACAAACATTATGAAGACGAATTGTAGAACATAAATAGGGTACATCGTGCTAACAAAATTCATGCGCAACAGTTTTCGTATTAAATTATATGGTATCTTAGATTTGATTATCGAGGTAGCGAAGTTGAGTTCCTATTGAATTATAATTTCATTATTTCGTCAGAAAGAACCTGTGTACATGCTGATTTCAAACAGTTAGATTTGTTATAATCCTGGGCAAGTTGGGGAAACATTATTGTCATGGAAGTAATAATCAAATTTTACTGTATAACGTTCTTGCCACATATCTTTGATTTCGCCTTATATAAAAATAAAATTTTTTTTTGAATGGTTATCTCTATTAGTGCATGTTGAAAAACAGGCAAATGACTTATAACAAGGGGAAAAATAAATTCATGAACCACTCCTAAGCTTCCAGTTCTAAAACTACCACTTCTAAAAGATTACTGTCTTTTACCTCAGTAAAACTTAGAGATTAATTTTTTTCGAAAAAGAAAACTGTGTTACAGAGATACTTAGTTTGAAAAAAGGAAAAATGTCTTCCAATTTCAGTACCACTTCTTCGTCATGGTATTTAGCTTTGCAATACAAATTGAAAGCGATATATTTACTACGTAGGTGCAAAAGAAAAATAATATCCTAATTCTGAATAGTGTTCATGCCAGTTTGTTTGCAGGCAATAGCACAGATTAGAAGTCGAGCACTGTCACTTTCTACAGTAGTGTGACGTTACGTAATGTGCTATAGGTTTAGCAGATTAGATGACAAGGAATTGCTACTCCACAAGAGGTGTAAGTGAAATTACTACCCTACACGGATGTCTTGCATTTTTTTACAGCGTTTATGATATTGCTGTTCTCAATGCTTGAAAGGTTTTTTATGGATTCCTTTGCCATTCCGATTACTAATTACGAATTTATTCTTATGTCTGTTGAAAAACTACAAATTAATACTCGCATCAGATTGCCCTAAATTGATAAAATTCTGTCTCTAAAATATAATGAGTTTACAATAGGGGGGCCCATCCCATTTTTGGCGATTTGGAAATAAACAAATATGTATGTAAATGAATCAAGAACCAATCACATAAATGTAATAAAAGTTTCTGCAGTCCGAATATGGCGTCATTGAAACCTGAGACCGCATAGTATATCGTGTTAACCAGAAACGGGGTTACAGCAAAACTGAACGAAAATTATAGCCTATTAATCTTTTTTTTTTGGATAAAAATTAAAAGACTAACAATTTGAATATGGGAAAGACCAAATTCTCATGTTCACAGTAATTGAGTGAATACACAATTGCAATTTTGAAGTTTTATTTCTCATGTAGTACATAACTTAAATTTTGTTTTCTCAATTTCCGATAATTTTACGCAATTTAAGTAAGTGGAAACACGCACCAAAATCGTTAAACATTAACACAGAAGTACAAGTATAAAAGAAGTAAAAGTTTTCGTATACTTTTTCAAATTACTAATTATGTTCCTTTCAAATTACTTATTATTACTGTTTATTAAATATGACTCCTTTAATTACTTTTTGGGCAACATTGCTCGTCTAGTTACTTCATTATCGTCTACAAAATGTTCTCTACTCTTAAACATTGTCGCAATTTCCATATAAGTTCCAAGCCTTTTCATCTTGGGATTTGAGTTGACTACCAATTTCCAGCTTTCTTTTATGAATATTTCAAACTTCTTTCAAATAATTCAAATGCTTGTCGATTAACATTCTAGCTCATTTGATGTTTTCTTTTATTCCTTTATTCCAACAATTAATGCCCAACATAAAGGTGCCCAACATTCTGTTGGGCATCTTCTTATATCTTTATGATCATTTCTAAAGCGTACTACATTAGATTTCCTCTTGATCTTTTTTATAATCTTTCCATTTATTTCGAAGATTTTTCCTACCAGCCAGCGAAAAGTTTCTTCAGTAAATTCAACCATAGTTCCTTCTTTTTTGACTGCCCGCTGGACGTGCGTTTTAAAATTAGTATTTATTTTACAATTAAAGCCCACATTCCTTTTATACATTTCGCATTTTGGATATTTCTATTATGAAGACGAAATGATAAACCCATTAGATCTTTTCTAACAAGAACATCGTCAGTATATCCAGAATAGAAATATTGGAAACTATTTATCAAGTGGCGTGTTTTTTCTACGTAAGCTAGATGCATAAAGTTTGCAGAATTTCATTTGTCATATTTTTATCTTTTCTTTCTCTTAATCTTTCTCCAACTTTTATAAATGATTCATGTTTTTTTTGTTGTCTTTTGCAATTTTTTTTCTAAACTCTGTACAGAATTGACACTCGTTCAACAATTTGGCGATCGATTTAGAATAACAATTTTAAATAATACAGCCATTTTGCTTTCCAAAAAATAATATCTTTGTTTAAGAGATTCTCTAAAACTGCTACCTGTAGGTTGAAAATTCAATTCAACCTCAGCTAAGGAGACACAAAGTGATTCTTTTTGTATCTGTGTTTTGATACAGTCTATATCTATTAGAAACTAAATCCAAGGTAGCGCAAACGTCTCGTGATATCGCTATCTCAATGTCATTCAGTATGTCAATCTTTTTGTATGGTGCCATTGCATCATTAAGTTAAGATTCCGAATCGTCAAGATCAGCAACAACTCTAAATTTTCCTTTAACTTGAGACATTGAGGGTGTAAGCTGTCATGAGATCCGAATTCATTGCCCTGAAGCGACCTTCTCTCAAATTCCTTTTTGCGATCATTTTCTTTAAATACAGTATCTTTCTACCATACTGATTTTTCTTTATTTCTAATATCATTCTTGATCTGAGTTCCTCAGGAATCACTTTGGTTGTTCCAAACGCAATTCCAGATATCCAATTTCTCGGCAAGCTTTGAATGAACATTTGCACNNCCTCCCCCCCCCCAGTCATCGAGGAAATGATCTTTCAAAACATTTAGAACTTTTGTTGGGGAACCATCACTTTCTTAAATCTTCAAAGTAGTAATCTTTAGCTCTGAACCCCATTCACTAAAATTGATTCTTAATTCGTAGGAAAAATTTCGCCAAGATTTTTCAGGGGACATTAAATGTCAGCCAAAATTTCGTTTAAGTTCTTTGGAATTACTTCTATATCATTGTAGAAACAATTCTTTTGTAAAATAATAATTATTGGAATTTTTGGGTGATTATTTTCCCGACATATTTGAAAAGTTTGGTGGTACTACGCTTAATGGGTAAACCACATATTTCTTATATATAGTACTAAATAGTACGTATTGCATATCTCTTCATTATTAGAGTTTTATGCGAATTGGCAGAAAACTGAATGTAAAATTTCAACAAAAAATAGAATCCTTATGATACCTTGATAAGGACTTTAAAGCATGACCATTTTTCTATCTGATATTTAATTTACGGTTTAAAGTATTTAAAAGTAAGTTTGGGTAAACGTTCTTTTAAAACTATTTCATTAAAATATTAATCTATCTTTGTTGCAAGTGGAAATAAAATATTTTCTGAAATTGCAGAAAATCCTCCGAGAGAATTCCTATTAAAACTTCCCCAATTACCAAAGGTCCATATTACCGGAATTAATAAGGCATCAACTGCTTATGATGATTTTATATAGATCTCCGAAACAAATTTCCCATTAAACCTTTGCTCAAGTAATTTTGCTTTTTAACATATAGCTTATTTTTTTATTTTAATTTATGCATATTACCAATATTAATTAAACATCGGTACCAATAACAAAATGGTGATTTTTTACTGTTCTCCGAAGCGAATAAATATATTTTCTCCATTAACTTCGCTTTTTAGTAGATAGGTTATTTTTTCAATTAATGAATATTATCATCTTTAAATAAGCCTCATTGTCGTCATTATTAACATGGTAATTTCATACAGGTACTCTAAACTAATAAATTCCTTTACTCCATTAATTTTATCTTTTAGTGAACAGAATATTTTTTTCTAAAATTTAAATATACATTTATTATCTAAGTTAATTAAGACTCATTGGTGTCAGTAATAGTATGGCAAATTTTTACTTTTCTCCTAAGAGAATTAGTACATCTTTTACAATAATTTTTCCTTTGAAAACACAACTACTTTTTTTTTTAAAATTTCAATGACTACATATTTTAAATTGTTTACTTTTATAGAAACGCATTTTAAGAGATTAATAAAGAACAAAATAAGCAACTGGTATCAAAGAAATATTAATTTGGGGAAAAGTCTATTATTGTTATTATGTGAATGTTGTTCATTGAATTAATCTGACATAGTGAATAAACAATAAAGATTAGAGTGCACGCTATAATCTATCTTTTGATCAAATAACTATTAAATCATAAGCTATTAAATATCACTTATGTTGTATTCATAAATATGTTGAAAATTGAATTAGCTATAGGTTATTTTGAAACAATGACTAACGCTTGATCAATCTTAACGTTTTTCAAACATCCCACTCGCAAGGTTCGTCACTAGAATTTTCGTCGGTATAATGTTCGTATGCCAACAGTGACCTTCCTCATGCTAAGAACTATCTACAAGCCATATTTCCTCGCTTTCATCAGTTTGGCATATAACCTACCTTTACCTCTGCAGTTTCTAAAGAGAGACTTAGAGAGCGCTGATTGGATTTCTCGGCAACGCCTTCTGTTACGTCTTTTTGTAGCTCCTCCCCAATATCATGCCTCCCTAATTTGTTCACAAAATATAATTCAATCATAAATCAGCTCTAGTGTATTTCTCATACTAATTTGAATACAAATGTTAAAGTTTCGTACAGAAAATAAAATAGCATCATCAATGGTCTTTAAATTATAACACATTTATTGACATCTAATTTGCTTTAAATATTAATCTTATATTTTTCTTCATTTGCTTAAAATATTTTTTTTTGCGTTTCAGTATAATATTTCTTTATATAAATCTTATGGATATCAGGTAAACACTAGGTAAACAACAATGTTTCGGCAAGAATCAAATTAGTACAATGATAATTATTAACCATAAATTGTGAGCGTATATTTTAAAAGTATTTTTAGCTAGATTTTATAAAATAAATATGAGAATTGATGAACATGCAAATTGAATAGTATTATAAATCTCTTTATTTTCTTAGAAATTAAGATCTCTAACTTAAATTTCTCTAGTATGTTTGCATAATCATACAAATAAAAACAATGCATGTTCAGCTTAAATTTATTATTTGAGATTTTAAAGCGTATCTAAATATTATTGTAAAAATATTGTTGATTATTTGAAAAAGATTTTATCCTATCTTCGATGAAAATATTCCAAAACGTTAAAAAATGTCATTGTAATTCAAGGAAAAAATTATAGAATATTTTTAATTAATAAAATTTATTTTGTAGCTGGTAGCATATATAATAAGTTTACAAGTTATAATAGATATAACATGTTAAAAGAAAATAAAAGTATATACTAAAGTAGAAGGGTAAAGTACTATTATTATTATTTTATAGATTTTCCATTTCCGCTTCTCAACGCGTTTATATCTTCACTCAAAAAATCGAAATCAGATGTTTGAATATAATGGAGGTTTAGAGTTTTAAAAAATAAATAAATATATAAAATGAAAAGATAGGAATATATTTCAAGGGATAAATCTTATATTTTTCTATTGTTTCATAAAAATAGTTTTTGAAATGAATATTTAACTGACACACTGAAACATTTGAAATAAATTTCGAGTTCTACGATTTGCATATTTTATTTATGCAGACTTTTTCATCTAATTCTGAAATAAAAGAGAGCACAATGTGCTGAACAAATATCTGCTTAAAATTAACAAAAATCGATAAAAAAAATTATTATGAAACGTTTTTAAATCAATTATACCAACTTTTATAAAGGAATCTGTTTTTCTTGTTGATTTTTCGTTCAACTTCACAATTACAGATATTGTTGTTTAATAATTAGAATTTATTGCAAAACTTCTTTTACATTTTTCCTGCCTCACTTTCATAACAGCACTGTGGTGACAAATTAATAATTTCCTGCAATTAAATAATAAAAAAACAACAACATTACAATCCAATAGAAATGTACTAGAATTAAAACGATAGATTTTTTTGTACATTTATTCTTTCATTATTTATTTTATTAATTCAATGAACAACTCATAATCATTCAGTTTGATTTTGATAGAAATTATAACTCAAAAATCAATAAAATAAGCGTCTTAAAAGACAATTGTTCGATTTCCTAGATGTCGAATAATGCTTTTTTCTATTATAAAACATTTAACAAACACAAAAAAACATTAAAAATAAGTTATAAAAAGGTCGGCATAATGCATATCTTTCAGCTTTATTTTATAAAATTGGATATCACCATAAATTAAATGTTAAATTTAAAACTTATTAATTTAATTTTAGTCGGCCACAAGAAATAGAGAAAATATTAATTCATTTCGATAAATATCAGTTTAAAACTAATAAATTTTCATTTCTTAGTGGATTTAAGAATTGAGCAAAGCAATTAAACCCCTATTTCTATCTTTTTCAACAAATTCGAGTGATATTAGCTTTATAAGAATTCATGTATATTTTAATGATAAATATAACGAAATAAGGATTTCCCATAAAAAATTAACTACAAAATGTTGATTAAAAAAACCAAAATAGTTACCAGCAAATAAATCTTTGTCCATGAGATTTCGAAGTTTAGTTCTGGAATTCTATTTCGTATTTATCAGTTCTCCAAATTCCTTTACTCACTTGTTGCAGTCTTCTAAATTTAGAACATTGCTTCTAAGGGAAATAACGCTAGAGGAAATAGATTCTATTTCTTTTTTAAATAAAAAAAGCAGTTTCTCAGATGAAACAACTGACATTTCAGGTTTAAAAAAGAAAAGCTGTTGTACAGAAATCGCTCTAAGCTTAAAATAATAAACATGACAGAATGAAACAGCCATACGTCACAGAGACGTTACCGAGAAGTCCAATCAGAGCATTTAAATTATAATTTACAAATTATAGATGTAAAGGTAGGTTACATCAGGTCGGACGTGTATGAGTCTATGAAGTACGGTTTTTGCAGGCAGATAAACAAACGGATTTTTATATAGTCATTACTTTATAGGGAAGATAATGTTTTTTTTAAATTTCTCAAGAAATATTTATAGGGTTATTTTGTAACTTCAGAGATGTTGACGTCATGTAATTTTTCATATTTATCAATAACTCTTTAAACTTTCAGAGGCTTAAGAAACTGATTAAAAATCGCAAACAAAAACAAGTATCCTTTAACGCCCTATGGCAGAAAATGTAGCAATAATTTTGTAACTTTAATCGATTACATTGGTTGTTGTTTATAATAATTGCATAAAATTTCGTAAGTCAAGCTTAAACATATATGGGAATTAGGAAATTTTTATAAAAAAAAAGTATGCTGTTTGTATTATTTTTTTGTTATGAGTTTTAATTTCAAAATTTTAATAAAATTAAATAGAAATTTTGAAGCTATATTTAATTAATTACAAAATTATTATTTTGAAATTGAAAAAAAAACTTCTTTTAAAGTGCGCATGAGAGGAAAGAAACCATAATTTTGTAGCGAATTGTATTTGTAAATTAATGAAAAATATCGAATTATATCTTAAATTAGAAACATTCTAGCAATTTTTTAACAAGTTTTTATATTTTTCAAAAGAAAGCTCTAAATGATCTCAGGATTTTCACACATTTAATTGTGCATTAGGCGAAATTTCGTGACAACCTTACAATACTTGTGTGTACACATATGTGATGGCATAAAGAAAGAAAACATATTTTTATACGGGATGATCCCCCACATTACTGATGTCATTTTTAAAAAAATCTTGTTTAATTTTAAAACATAAAATTTGTGAAAAATCATTTTTCTTTCAGAGCTTTTTTAAAAAAGCAGAAAAACTTTTTAAAAAATCGTTAGAAACTTCATAAATTTTCAAAATATTCTTTTTTTCATTAGTTGCTAAATACAATTCACTACAAAATTATGAATTTTTTTCTAGCATGCGCAAGGCAAGAAAACTCATTTAAATGCTTATATCATGCGCAATTGTAATTTTTTTTTCAATTTTAAGAAGATAATTTTGTTATTAATTAAAATGTGCTCTAAAAATATTGTTTAAATTTGCAAAATTATAGCATCTATAGCAAAAACATATGAGCTAAAAAAATTTTTTTTATATAAAAATGTCCATAGGTCCTTAAATATTTCGGCTAAGTTTACGAAATATTTTTAGAATTACAACCAAATTAATTAATGGAAGTTTATTGATATATTTGATGGCATAGGGTGTTCAATAACAATTGCTTCATTCCGAATTTTTCCCCAATCCCTCAATTCTCTGTAAGCTTTAAAACTCATATTTTATTTTCATTTTATAACTATAGTTGAACAGCAGACCCAATTTTCGGTTTTACGACTGCTAATGTTGAAGCCAATCCAAAACACAAAAGATCTCCTAGTTCAAGTATTTTGAGAAATTTACGTTTTGATGGAACTAACCCGCATTTACATGGAGAGAAAGATTACGAGAACCTCCCACGGTTAGCCTGACGGCATAGGGACTCAAGCCCATGATCCATGTACCACTGAGGATATTTCACGTCAGCAGTGTGGTCGTTGCAACCTGAATGGGGATTCGTATCAACTAGCCAACTCTAATATTCGTAACCTGTTCACCTCATAAGTATGAGAAATTGCATTATCTAAACATCTCTAAAGCTATAAAATAATCCTCTAAGTATTTCTTTAGAAATTTAAAAAAATGCCAAAAACTGAAAATGCCTCCTCCATTATTGTAGATTAGTGTAGATTTTACCTGAAGTCACTACAAAAGCGCTTTGGCAAAATTACCATGTTTTTTGGTGTTTTTATGGAGCCAGAAATACGGTAAATTTTACCATATTCTGGTAATTTCAACCATACTTTATTTTCCTCTATGAGCAAAAGGTTTAGAGAATGGTTTAGGTTTAGAGAAGGTTTAGAGAATGAATAAGGTTTAGGTTATAATAGGTCTATAAGGTTTAGAGAATGAAGCGAATAGGGAATGGTATCCCAGAATGCATAACGGAGTGACATTTAAAAATACGTAATTGTTCACAGCATTTAGTTGATAATAAAGTTGAAGACAAAGTTAAATATTATAGTCATGCTTTTATCTTTAAAAAATTCAGTGTGGGGAGCTTTGAACATTTGTGTGTGGGGCAGTTTCGAGCGTTTCTGTGGTGGGGCTGTTTCGAACGTTTCTGTGGGGGCAGTTTCAAACGTTTTTCTGGTGATGGGGCAGTTTCGAACGCTTCCGTGAGGAGCAGCTTCGAACGTTTCTGTGGTAGGGGGCAGTTTCGAACGTTTCCGTGGTAGGGTGCAGTTTCGAACGTTTCTGAGATGGGGTCACTTTCGAATGTTTCTGTGGTGGGGGGCTGTTTCGAACGTTTCCGTGTGGAGCAGCTTCGAACGTTTCTGTGGTAGGTGGCAGTTTCGAACGTTTGTGTGGTAGGGGAGCAGTTTCGAACGTTTCTGTGGTAGGGAGCACATTCGAACGTTTCAGTGTCGGAGGGCAGTTTTGAACGTTTTAGTGTGAGGCAGTTTCGAACGTTTCAGTGTCGAGAGCTTTGAACGTTCCTGTGTGGGACAGCCTCGAACGTTTTAGTGTGGGGCAGTTTCGAACGTTTTAGTGTGGGGCAGTTTCGAACGCTTCTGTATGGGGGAGCAGTTTCGAACGTTTTTCTGATGATGGGGCTGTTTCGAACGTTTCTGTGAGGGACAGTTTCGAACGTTTCTGTGGTAGAGGGCAGTGTCGAACGTTTCTGTGGTAGGGGGCAGATTCGAAAGTTTCTGTGGTAGGGTGCAGTTTCGAACGTTTCTGAGATAGGGCCTCTTTCGAATGTTTCTGTGGTGGGGGGCTGTTTCGAACGTTTTAGCAGTAGGGGGTGTTTTCGAACATTTCGGTAGTTGGGGGGCAGTTTGGAACGTTTCAGTGTGGAGCAGCTTCGAACGTTTCTGTGAGGAGGAGTTTCGTACGTTTCTGGGGTAGGGGGCAGTTTCGAACGTTTCTGTGGTAGGGGGCATTTTCGAACGTTTCAGTGGTGGGGGGCAGTTTCGAACATTTCTGAGGTGGGGGGGCCGTTTCGAACGTTTTAGTGTGAGGCAGTTTCGAACGTTTCAGTATGGAGAAGTTTCTAGTGTTTCAGTATGGAGCCGTTTCGAACGTTTCAGTATGTAGAGCTTTGAACGTTTCTGTCTGGGACAGCCTCGAACGTTTTTGTGTGGGGCAGTTTCGAACGTTTCTGTGGGGGGAGCAGTTTCAAACGTTTTTCTGATGATGGGGTAGTTTCGAACGTTTCAGCGTGGGGCAGCTTCGAACGTNGGTAAGGGGCAGTTTCGAACGTTTCCGTGGTAGGGGGGGGGGCAGTTTCGAACGTTTCAGTGGTGGGGGGCAGTTTCGAACATTTCTGAGGGGGGGGGCAGTTTCGAACGTTTTAGTGTGAGGCAGTTTCGAACGTTTCAGAATGGGTCCGTTTCGAACGTTTCAATATGGAGAGCTTTGAACGTTTCTATGTGGGACAGCCTCGAACGTTTTAGTGTGGGGCAGTTTCAAACGTTTCTGTGGGGGGAGGGGAGCAGTTTCGAACATTTTTCTGATGATGGGGCAGTTTTGAACGTTTCAGTGAGGGGCAGCTCGAACGTTTCTGTGGTAAGGGGCTGTTTCAAACGTTTTAGCAGTAGGGGGCAGTTTCGAACATTTAGGTAGGGGGGCAGTTTCGAACGTTTTTCTGGTGATGGGGCAGTTTCAAACGATTCTGTGGTAGGGAGCGCATTCGAGCGTTTTAGTGTGAGGCAGTTTCGAACGTTTCAGTGTCGAGAGCCTTGAACGTTTCTGTGTGGGACAGCCTCGAACGTTTTAGTGTGGCGCAGTTTCGAACGTTTTAGTGTGGGGCAGTTTCGAACGTTTCTGTGGGGGGGGGGGCNACAGCTTCGAAAGTTTCTGTGGTGGGGGGCAGTTTCGAAAGTTTCTGTGGTAGGGTGCAGTTTCGAACGTTTCTGAGATGGGGCCACTTTCGAATGTTTCTGTGGTGGGGGACTGTTTCGAACGTTTCCGTGTGGAGCAGCTTCGAACGTTGTTCTGGTGATGGGGCAACTTCAAACGTTTTTGTGAGGGGCAGTTTCGATCGTTTCTGTGGGGGCAGTTTCACAGGTTTCTGTTGGGAGGGGGAAGCTTCGAACGTTTCTGTGGTGGGGGGCAGTTTCAAAAGTTTCTGTGGTAGGGTGCAGTTTCGAACGTTTCTGACATGGGGCCACTTTCGAACGTTTCCGTGGTGGGGGGCTGTTTCAAACGTTTTAGATGTAGGGGGCAGTTTCGAACGTTTCTGTGAGGGCAGTTTCGAACATTTAGGTAGGGGGGGGCAGTTTCGAACGTTTTTCTGGTGATGAGACAGTTTCAAACGTTTCTGTGGTAGGGAGCACATTCGAACGTTTTAGTGTGAGGCAGTTTCGAACGTTTCAGTGTCGAGAGCTTTGAACGTTTCTGTCTGGGACAGTTTCGAACGTTTCTGTGGGGGGGAGCTGTTTCGAACGTTTCTGTGGTGGGGGGCAGTTTCGAACGTTTCCGTGTGGAGCAGCTTCGAACGTTTCCGTGTGGAGCAGCTTCGAACGTTTGTGTGGTAGGGGGGCAGTTTCGAACGTTTCTGTGGTAGGGAATACATTCGAACGTTTCAGTGGTGGAGGGCAGTTTTGAACGTTTTAGTGTGAGGCAGTTTCGAACGTTTCAGTGTTGAGAGCTTTGAACGTTTCTGTGTGGGACAGCCTCAAACGTTTTAGTGTGGGGCAGTTTCGAACGTTTTAGTGTGGGGCAGTTTCGAACGTTTCTGTATGGGGGAGCAGTTTCGAACGTTTTTCTGATGATGGGGCAGTTTCGAACGTTTCTGTGAGGGGCAGTTTTGAACGCTTCTGTGGTAGATGGCAGTGCCGAACGTTTCTGTGGTAGGGGGCAGTTTCAAACGTTTCTGTGGTAGGGGGCAGTATCGAGCGTTTTTGTGGTGGGTGGCAGTATCGAACGTTTTTGTGGTGAGTGGCAGTTTCGAACGTTTCTGTGGTAGGGGGCAGTTTCGAATGTTCCAGAAGTAGGGGGCAGTTTCGAACGCTTCTGTGGTGGGGGCAGTTCCTAACGTTTCTGTGGGGATTAGTTACGAACATTTCTGTAGGGCGGGCCGTTTTGAACGTTTTTCTGGTGATGGGGCAGTTTCGAACGTTTCAGTGTGGGGCAGCCTCGAACGTTTCTGTGGGAGCAGTGTTGCCTGAACTAATAAGCCCTTTGAAAAATCAAATGGGAACTTTATTATGGGTATCTTGAATACAACATACCATACAAACTTAAAAAGTTGTCCGAGTTAGACCGTAGTATTGCATAACTAAGTTCAATGAGTGCGAACGTGTGGTTTCATTTTGCTAAAATCTATCAAAGAAATTTGAGCAAGATAGAATTGCTTACGACAATTAATTTCTATTATTTTAAGAAAGATTAACTTTAAAAAAATAACGGAAGCAAACTAGCATTTTTACTTTTAGTTAAAACTCGTAACAATTCACATTTTCTCAGCATTTAACATGCAACACAGTTTCTTATTTGAATTATCTGAATATTTAATTTAAAGTAGATTTTTTTAATTTATACTAATTGTTGCTTTAAAATCTTGTAAAAACTTCTTTTTTTCATATTTTACGAAACCATGATTATTGCTAATAGAATGAAAAACGAGCTTAATATCTACTGATACTGATGAAAAACGAGCTAACATTCCAATATTTAGGTAGAAATATCACAAGTGCATATTGTTTGGTCCAAAAGAAAGTTTTGATTAATTGTTGACAAATAAAAGTTTCTAATCAACTAATCAAATTAATTTTAAGAATAATTGTGAATACACTGAAAAATCTCTTATTTTTATGCTATAGAAGTATTTTATATGTTGAAAAACATTGTTACCATTCAGACTAATAATTAAAAAAGGGTTTAAGGTTTTTTGCAAGTACTCATGAACTTAAAAGATGTAAATCGAATGATGTTATAGATATAATAACTAAATATAATGACTTTTAACTATTTACAGGATTTTTAAAAATGCAAATGGGGATAGTATTAAAGAAACGTCCAAAATTCTTTAAAAGGTTGTCGATATAAAAATGCTTATAATTGTTTTATAATTGACAATTAATAGCCGCAGAGTAACAGCCAGAAAAAAAAAGAAATTTTTAAACAAAGGATCAATTTAATTTTTCGATTAATTTAAAATAACATTAAAACTCTCGATAATTATTTCATAAAAATTGCAGTCTGAATAAAAATTTGTGTTTTGCAAACAGAAAACAATTCTCTTGAGTCCAATAACCCAAAAATAATTTCAGGACTATTTAATTAAAAAAAACATGTAAATTAGAGTTTTTTTTCATCTTTCTCCTTTAAAATGGTATCGATTCTTCCAATGACTTACAAAATTTTACGACGTCATTAAAAACAGGTCATAAAACTTAAAAAGGTTGTCTCAATTACTTCTGAAAAATCTATTCCACTTGTATTTTAACTACTAAATGTTCAATAAAGAAGAATCAATGCTAATAAATAGTTAAAAGTGATTAAAGAAAGAAAGATAAACTTTATAAATATACAATTTAACCCGGAAAATGTAAAAGTGAAATTTATAGGTTATACTTCTCTTATTAGAAGAGTATTAAAAACTTTTCAAAAAAATTTTCTATGGAAAGGGCTTTGTGAGTAGATAAATCTTTATCTTCTTCTGGGTTGTTGTACTGATTGTTTTAAAATGAAATATCTTATTAACTTTCAGTATTTATTTTCAATGACATCATAAATAAATTTGTGCGAGAATGAAATATCGAGCACACAAAAATATTCCTAAATTAAAATTAAGTATTTAAATAACGTTAACATGAAAATATAACACCATCGATAATTAATGAAATAAAAAAATGTCTGCGTTTAGAGTCATTTAATTTAGCATTCAGTGAAAAAATAAAAAAAACGCAAGTCCAGAAGTTGTTTTGAACTTATAAAGTTAAATTTGAAAAATAGTATTAAAAAAATTAAACAATCGTATCTGAGGAAATAATTTGGAGATTTTACACAGCTGCATATCTCACGGAAAAAAAACTCATACTATATAGCAATGATATTTTATGTAAAAAAAACAACAACATAATTTTGGTTGATAATACTTAAATATACGCTACTTAGACCATTAATTGAGTAATTTTTTCTTTCGTGCCGTAATGATTTACTGGAAATTCTGGTTTTCATAATTATAATTTTTATCTCCATTCGTTTAGTAAACAAATACTAAACTGAAAAGAAAATGAAATACTATATACTAAAAAGAGAATTCAACAGAATAAAAGATTAAGCCAGACCTGATAAAATTATCAAATTTTATCCCATTTACTTTAGTACAAATCATAAATCCATATTTTATTATAAATTTCATCAAAATCATTGCTAAAACACTTCGAAAATTGCCAAGATTTTTGAGGTTCCCATATTCTGGTAGTTAAGATAATACTTTTTTTCTCAGTGCATGATTGCTTTGCATTTGTTTCTCCGTAAACTGTTGATACTTTTTACGGGGAATAAATGAATGTTTGTTGTATAAGTTTAAGGCAAAGAAAGAAATGAAGGAAGATTTTGATAATAAAGATTTTTTACTACAGATATATTTTCCACTTTCATTTAATGTAGTTCATATTTCTAACCATTTACGTAATTCAGAATCTAATTATAAAGACATGTATTAAGCTAATCTCAGTTCTTCACTGACGTGTCCGTGACAACAAGAAGTATCTCCCCGTAACATGGAATAGTAATTCACATTTATTTCAAACTGCAATGTGACTCTAACCTTCTATTTAACCAAGTCGGTGAATAATTTTTGTCTGTAGTGTAGTTTCTGAAGACAATATTTTTTTTTTGAAGTTATACTTCTTATGCGACTTCCAACAATTTTGCGTTAAACGTTTAGTGCTACATTTTTATTGGCCGGGAAATCACGTGGTAGGATCCAGTTTTCCCTCATTCATTTCCATATTGTTTTGGTTCTCACTAGCATAAATATAATATAAAAGTCATAAAAGTATTGTTTTTCTATAAATATTTTTTTTAGTGTGATTTGATACACATACAATTTAATAGGATAGTATTTTTTATTTTCAAATTTAGTGGATAACAATTGTAAAACATGAGTGAAAACAATCCCACGGACAATGCGACGGATTTAAGGTTATGTCAAGGTACGTCTCTTGTGAATATCAATTGATTGTTAGGTTTTCTCTTTTGAAATTACATTATGACGCATTCACATACATTATTAATACAAATACATTTTCCATGGCGAGACGATGAGGCAACCACAAGCACTTCCACTGGTTCAAGAGGTCCACGAGGGAAAAATGCACAATATTACCGTGATTACAGAGCACGGAAGCGAGCGGAGCAGGAAAAAGAGTCGTTGAATAGAACTAGTGATCCTTCTACGACTGCTGATTCTTCTACAATTAACGTCGCAGGTTACGAAGTTTAACTTCTTCCTCGCGGAGAGACTCCACGCATTATTTTTTATTTACTGAAGCTCAAATTGTTGTTGTAATTAAGAAAAGAAAAAAAAACGAAACAGATACATACTAGAATACAAATCTTGCCTAATTCCGGCACTTACTTAACTCTTATTCCGTCTTCATTTCGCAGAAAACGGTCCATTTTCGTAACGCTCTCAACACATTTCAGTCAGCCAGCCGATGACTTATAATCCTTACTAATACTAAACATAACTCCGTTTTTTCGTTAAATGTGTA
Organism: Parasteatoda tepidariorum; assembly: GCF_043381705.1. Taxonomy (NCBI): domain Eukaryota; kingdom Metazoa; phylum Arthropoda; class Arachnida; order Araneae; family Theridiidae; genus Parasteatoda; species Parasteatoda tepidariorum. Next base: position 83,149,885 of record NC_092210.1, read on the forward strand.
GTAAAAAATATGTGTATTTGTCATTGGCGATATTTTGGGAATTCTTCTCTTTTTTGTTACTCCATTAAAAGTTCGAGAGCTGCTTATGCTTACGCTGTTATTGTTTATAATTTCTCTTTCACAAAAATGATCAGATTTCTTAATCTAATTCCAATTATTTTTTTCCTAATTATCGCCTAGTTCTCATTATGGTTTCGTCATTCTAGTTAACTCTTTATTCTAGTCAAGTCTTCATTCTAGTTAACAATCTCTCGCAATGCACTGCGATAAAGTACTAGGTTGAGAAAAACATTTTCGTCATACATTTGATAGTTCGCTTTTTGACAAACATCACGTAATTTCGTGACGAAAGGATTCTCAAAATTCATGAAACATAATTCAAGAAAGGCTGAATCATCGAAAGTGATAGTTTTACTTCGAGTGAAGAGAGAGTTTTATGAGAGAGTGATAAATAATTTTTTCTACTTCTCTTCGCAGCAAAAGAGAAAAACTCATTATTTAAAGCAAAAATGTCTTTTAAAAATTACAGAAAAAGCATTTCAAATTTCAATTTTTTTTAATGCAATTTTAGAGCGATCCTTGTTTTATTTTGTACTATAAGTACAGTTAATAATTTTTTGAACTAATTATCAATTGTTAAATTTTTTATACTATTGTACACTTGACAAATCTTTTCGTATACTCTTTTATTTTGAGTATTATTGTTTTCGCGAAGCGAAGCAAAATGCATTGTAAAGTTTTGTATCTTAAACGGTATGGTTGGTGGCTCTTGATATTTTTAATAGAACGAAATATCTTTATAATGCATTTTTAAGTGAATGTTTCCTCTTTAATAAATTAAATACTTAAGCTTTCTATGTAAAAACAATTATTTTTTCAAAATAAATTCTTTCGTTTCAATTATTAACATCGAAAGAATTTTTAAGAATTGCAAAACTGAAATTTAAAGCGTTAAATTATCAGAAAGTGGGTAATATTAGTGTTTCATATTCAAGTAGTTTTCGGCTTAATAAAATTTTTCATAGTAAAATATAAAAATACCATAAATTGAAATTCTTCTGAATAAGAAGTGTATTTCATTGTTTAAAATAAAAATTATGTATTCTAAAAAAAGCTTTTTTGAAGATAAATTTTTAAATTTGATCAGAAATCCATAAAGAAGAAAAGAAATAGTGCATATAGAAGAAATTTTTATTTCTTCTATATGCACTATTTCTTTTCTTGATAGATGCAAATATAAAAATTGGCTAAAACTAGTTTATATTATTTGCATAACTTAACTTTAGTTTAAATAGCATGTTTCTTTTATAAATTTTTTTGGGGGTTATATTTAAAAGATAATCTGTGTATTAAGTAGTTTTATTACTCTTTGAAAATTAGAAACCGATGGATTATTTATATTTTAATAAAAGACTCATACGAAAAGAGAACAGAGACTGAAAATTAATTTTGTTTAAAAAAATTCTTTATGATGTACCAGTCTTTCAGATTTATTTCAAACAAACATAGGCTTTTATCTTGTAATTGTTTCTAAAATTGATAAAGGGGATTTAATCTTTTGGATATATAGCCATTGTAGTATGTTGTAAAATGAATGATGCATTGCCTTCCTCAAAAATAAATAACTTAACAATATAAATTTGTGGTAATTCTCGAACTTATAAAATTGGTATTATAGTAAATTTGTCACGTCTGTGGGCAATCACTAGATACAATTTTCTAGCCTTCAAATTAACTACATAAACATAAAATAAACTTAATAAATTCGTTACACGTTATAACGTTTGCTATAACGTTTTGATTGAGAATACTTTGCAAATACAGAACTAAGGACAAGAATCTATATTAAATATATCAATTAAATGCCTTTATCTAAAGGAATATCTCCCGCCTGTGAAAAGGAACAAAAGCAACAATAAATTCTTTGATGTGACAGTATACATGGCTGTTTGGTTAGACAAGAAAATTGACATTTATATTTAAAATTACCACTGATGGCGTATGTATTTTTTTCTTTTAATTCAAATAATTTGAGTCAGTCTGCTTGTTCATTTCAAGCACAGTTTACTTTTGCAAAACTGCAAGTTATAGCCAGCCTTAACGTAATTTAATTTTTTCTAGTGGTTTTATCATCTTCTATGCTTTAAAATGTATTTTGTAAAAATGCTGTTTCCATGATAGCGCTAATTTTGATTTTTAATAATGGTTGTCATCAATAAAATTTTCTATTTTTGATATTTTGCCTGAACCACATATGCCGGAAACAGGTGATTGTTTACGAACCAATACTTGAAAATTTGTAAACTGCTGCTACTTTTAAACTGCCGTCCTGTTCTCAAATTAGTAGCAAATCTATAGATTGCACTTATATTTATATAGAAGAGACATCTTTAACAATCAATAATAGCTATAAAAATAGTTTTCATCAATGAAATTTCATATTTTCAACATTGTGCTCGAACTAAACGACGCCAAACATTTTTAATTGTTTGCAAACAAAACAACTGTTACAAGAAAAATGCAAATCGGTGCTCCCGTTTTCGAGTTATAAGCGAACATACATCCTGACAAATTTTCGCTTTTTTATACATGGGTCATTTTCAATAGTGGGCGCCATTTGTGAAATTGAAGTATAAAATTTGTTTTATTCAAGGATAATTTTTAAAAAGGGCCGCAATGGTTCAGTGGTTAAGGCATTAAATTGTTGTTATGAGGAACTGGGGTTCGATCTCAAGTGACGGCTTGAAGCTCACCCAGCATCAGATTGATGGGTACCCAGTTGTCTGGGAAGTGAAGTCGGTCAGTGTGCAGTGCTGACCACATTGCCACAATCGCGCCATTGGTCATGAAATTGTGGAGCCTTAACCTCAATGACCGCCCCCTGACCAACAATGGGCTATTTCGGGAATAATTTTTCTTAATTTTTTTTATTTTTAAAATTGATCTCAAATCTTACATAATATTTTGATGTTTTTGATACAGTTTATTTTTTTTAAATATTTTACTTGATAAATATTTTTAGTTAGATATGCTAAAAATTGTCATTTTGCATAATGGACATGTTTAATAAAATTAAATCACTTAATATTCAGCAAACAATAATGTATTTAAGATAATGTTATTTAAATGGGTGTTTATTCTTATTAACCGTTTCACAATTATTATTTTTTTGAAAATTACATTAATAATAATATAAATTACAGTTAAAGAGATTCGTTAAAGGATTTAGAACTTAATGATCAGCGTCATGCCCAATGTGATACCAGAAATTTTTTTTATTTTTTTGTATCTGTTCGTTTGGTTAGCGAACCCTTTCACCAAATTTGGTGTAACAATATAGTTTTAATTTTAAATGTTATTTTATAAGGTGATTACTTAGAAACATTATTTATGTTCACAAATAGATCTTAATCAAAGAATAAGTGTAATATTTAGACATGGGGGATATTTCTAAGCAAGCAAAAATTTTTGTACATATATTTTAAGCGAACAATTTCAATTCGTAGAAAAAACTTTTTTATACCAATAAAGAATAATTATTGCGAATCAAACATCGGCAGCCCTAGTAATTTCCTAAAAGTTCATAATTTTCATTTTTTTCGTGATTAGGGCCCAAAAATATTGTACAACCTGTACTAAAATTGTCTGCTAATAAGTATGATGCAAAGAAACATCATTAAAACCTTCTTAGAACTTCTAAAAAATAAATTTATACAATTTATGCAATTTTATACCGTTTTTTATTAGCAAAATTACGACCGTTTTTTTTGTTATTGAATAATAAATGCAAGAGGGAATAGAAATACATTTCATAAAATACGCAACAATTCACGTTTTTGATATAGTTTTTATATATAGTTTTTATATATCAATTTACTTAAGATGTATTTTTCTAATTATAAGTATTCAACTAAGAAATGCACCCCAGAGATTTATTGGCAATGTTTTTTGCAGTTTTTAATAAACATTTTATTCTGATATGTATGGAATAATTAATAATTTTTCTTCCCCATTATACTTTCTTCCTCATTATTTTTTCCCTCAAACAATATTTCATAATGCATTATTAGCAAAACATGAATTTCCAATTAAAAAGCGTGAGTAATATGAATAAAATATTCAATGGTATTTGTTTACACAGGTAAAAAGAAATATGTAAATATATATACATTCTTTTAAAAAAGAGTATCGTAATTTACTGCAGCTTTTTTTCATTTTATTGATAAAAATACGTTTAGATAAATATTCGAATATAATGATAAACACCAAAACATTGTAACTTAAATATATAGTTCAAATTTATAAATAAGTATTTTTAAATAATGCTTAAATTGAACATCTCAATAAAAGAACGTTTTAAGATATTTTTTTTAAAATAGACTTATTTAAAAGAAAAACAACAATACAAGCGTTTACTTATTTTGCTAAGATTTTTTAAATTTCGATAATAAGAGTGAATGTAGATATTTAGAGACAGTGAGTAAAAAGTTTCAAGTATATAGACTAAGATAACTTATCTTTTGGTGGCAAGCTGAAAAGCCAAGAGCGTGTATGCTACAGTTTTAATTATCCTTAAAGGATTTTTAAAGTTTAAAAACTGGATGCTTGGTGACAGGAAATAAAAGCAAAGTGTAATCTTTATTTACTTTCGATAACGTATAAACTTAACTAATTTACCTATACTCATACTAGAATCTTGTAATGTAGAGTATAATCATGTTTTATTCAGGAGATACTTACACATAAAAATACAAACAGATTCGTAAATATACATAAAAATAGGAATAAATATAAATATATTGATGTTTAGCATACAATACTTTCGTGACATTAGACTGCTAAATAAAAATTACAAATATATCATAAATGTTAAAATAAGCTTACTTAAATGTTAGTCATATCTTGAACTTTCTAATTTTATTTTATTTTGCATATGACAAAAAAAATTTCATAATAAAAAAGTACTATATAATAATGTCATTTCTGGTAAAGAAAATTACCCGCAGATCAGATTAAAAAATCCTAAATGCACAATATTTAAACTATTCATTTGGTAATTTTTCTACATATATGAGAATGGTTTACTGGAAATTCTGGCTAAATTAGAATTATAGTTCTTATGATCACACATTTAATAAAAAAATACTAAACAGAAAAATAAATTTAAGTGAATAAATGGTTTTTATGCCACGACCTAAAGTATCAAGATAATACTAGCAAATTTTGCGGTTAATTTTTAAAAAACGTTACCAAAGTGCTTTAGTAAGTCTTACCGAGATTTTCGGGAAGAATAAGCCCATAGGGCCGAAAACACGGTGCATTTTGCCACATTTCGGTAGTTTCGACCTCGCTAAAGGTATTTTTTGGAACTTTATCCCAAATGCAGTTGTTGAAGCTCTCATTGGGGTTTTGTGTTCGACCATGCAAGCATTTCTTCAACAGATCCTTTGCAGATAAATCAAGAAAAATTCTTTTTACTGTTAAAAGTACAGGTTGGGGAAGTGAATGTTCATGTTTGTAAGTGTTGCCCAAAGCCATGCTTTTTTGGTAGCCACACCAACTATCCATAGGGCATAGAGCATGTTGCCGATTATCGTTGGTGGACAATTTGTGGAAATAAATTGCCCATATGGCCTTTGACATATCTTGAACTGATTTTTTGCAGTTTCGGCGTATAGCAGGACCATAATAAGTCTGCAAAAGAAGGATTTCATTAACAGTCAATCGTCCACGTCCAGAAAGGAGCTTACCCTCAGACAATTTTTTTGATTTCATTTCATTTTTCACCACTTTCAACCTTGACCCCATTCTTTTCTGGACATGGCCAATACACTCTAGTTTCTCTACATCAATATCACCATAAATATTGGCTTCTTTTACTTTTAAAAACCCTTTCGAGTCTCCGTCTCCAAGGTATTTTATATAGCGAACATTTCTTGTGGTCTCGGAGCGCTTAAAAATTCGCAGTACTCCCTCTGTCTCCATGCCACCACTTGAACCATCAAAATTTTTTTTGGCACTTATCACAACTATCTAAATTTATTTTACACTTGAAGCAGTATTTGGTTAGACACTCGAAATCTGAAACTTTTCCGTTATCAATGGAAATAACAGTCACTACACCATTTATCGAGGTGTGGCCCCTCTTTTGCCAACTTCCATCAACAGAAATAGCAATGTCTCTATTATTATCATTTGCAGTAACAGCATCCTCAGAACTTTTGATCATTGATTTCGCGCTTACAGTCGTTAGAGCATTTGATAAAACTGTATGAAATTTGTCAAATTTCTCAGGAGGAGAAGGCAAGTTCATAACCGAGGAAAATGTTTCAGCAGCACTTTTACCTTTGCCTATGCATCTCATTGCATAGACAAGTCTCATATTTATGTCATAGCCAATGTTTGAAATTGTAGAAGTGCATTTGGTACTTCCTTGTTTACAAATCTTGCAACAGATGGATATAAATGAAGCTAATCCCTTACGATTATTTTGTTCTTCTGTGATTTCAAAACAAGCAGACGATTTGCAAAATTTACATGTTGATATTTCATTTATCAATGCACTTAGTATTGGCAAACTAATAATAATATTTTTATCATCAATATTCATACTTTTATTTTCATTTGATGCACAAGACTGATTAATCTTTTGTTTTGAAGCACTTGTAGGAGAGTTTTCACAATCAGAAGCAGCCACATTTGCATAAGTTTGAGTATGCTGATTTGGATGTCGTTTCTTTTTACCAAAACTTCTCTGGCGTGGCATAATTGTAAGAAAAAATAACAAACAAATAACTTAACAAAGAAAAAAAACTAAAATTCAACAATAATTTATAATAACAATAACGAAATTGAAGAATAAAAAATGTCGAGATAAAAATCGTGTTCGATTGCTTCGAAAACAAACAATGAATGCAAAGGAAATCATTTACACAGCTTGAAATTCATCTTTGGATTATTGCTGATGCCAGATTTTTATGTAGGATAAATGAAGCTTATTCAAATATCAATCAATCAATAATTTTTATTCCAATTGGTATCTTTTTTAGAACATTTCAAAAACCGAAACTGCATGCTAAGGGGGCGTGGCCGTTTTGTTTACATTTTATTTTCGTTAATTTTAAGTGTTCAAAATTATCAAAAATATAAGTGTTATATATTTTTGGATTTAGAAAAATGTGTTTAATCCAAAACTATCATAATTGAAAAATCGTCTTGCTTCCCTTAATCAATGAATAATCGAAATGTTCACGATTTGTTAAGCAGTCTAATTTCATTTAGAGTTAAAATGCGAAAATTCTATAACTTTTAAAGAAGCTAAAGAACAATAGCAAATAATGTGAAATGATTCATGATTTATTTAAAAATGTTGCTACTCTTGCTACTCCTCTTATGGTTTCTTCTATGCCACAATTGTTCCAAGACAATTTTTTTCTTTGGAGATACGCAATCAAAAGCGTCAAATACCAAATGCTTTCAAACATCTTCAATTCCCTATAAATGGAAAGGTGGTTGAAACATATTGAAAACAGTTTAACAAATCATGAGTTTTAATACTTATTACATCAAGATTTGAATGGACACCTATTGAGTATTTAATGCATACTGCAGATTGTTTATAGAAAATATAAAGTACTTTTCAATGGAATTGCGGCCTGCTAATAAATTATCATTCACAATTTCATGCTAAATAAGAAAGTAACACCTATTCCCTCATGAGTTCTACTTCTTTGCACAATTGTGGTTACTCCGAAATATGCCTGTATTGCCGGATAATTCTCTACTAATTGTGCATTACTTGGAAAGATGGGGAATTTTAATAACTGAGGTGTAAAATCCAATCAAGTTAAATAAAATGGATGCCAAAAAATATGTAATATTCAATCAAGTTAAATAAAAAAAAATGGATAAATAACATACAATCAAGCATTAAAAGTTAATTCTTTTTAATTCGAAAAAAAAAAGAATTTATCGAACACAAGACTGACTTTTTTATATATTTTCAAAGGAATAAACAGTCACTCGAGTTACTCGATAGGATGCTTTCACAGTTAATGCTTTTGAGCACCTGGTTAAATAAATGGTAAACTTTTCAGTTCATCGTTTTTAACATCCTCCCACCTCTTGATTATGATTCATAATCAAAACCAATTTGAGCTTACAAATACAAATTACATGTTCATTCGCTTTGGAATCTACAATCTCTTTCCAGATTCAATGAATTTCGGTAAATGCTTGATGATGCTGGAGTCATTAAACTGGTTTAATTCTTCAAAATGATCCATTGACTCTTTGTTCTTCAAATGTGGAGGACTACCAGTGGTTGAGATTTTCAATGGGTATATCTGTTGTATAGGATGAAGTAGTTCATTAGTCAAAATCTGTACTTTGACAAGACAAATTTTTCAGTTTTTCCCAATTATCAGTTGTAAAATACATCCCATAGACCAGCCATTGCGTTTTTATCATCAGCTCCCACCAAGACAATGTTCCCTATGGAAACTTTCATTCTTGATTGTCTTTTTTGTACTCGCTGTAGGAAAGGGCCTTAATATTCTAATCTAAACCACCCCCTTAAATCTTTAATGAAGGTTTTTTTCTGTATTTTATTCTTTTATTAAGGGATTTGTGGTGCACAGAATTAATACCTGACTATCTGTATTCTTGAATGTCTCACAGAAGCATCAACTGTCATGTTGGTTTTATTGCTTTACTTTCAGTGACATAAGTAAGCGGTCTTGCATTGGTGACGCTTTCACAATCAGTGAGAAAAGTCAACTTTCCTTTAAAGCTCAAACTAGCTCTTCCTAGCATTATTTTTTTTTAACAGATCTCTTAAAATTTTTATGACGCGCTTCTATCAACCATCCCACCATGCAGCAATTGGAGGGTTGAACTTCCATTCAATAGTTTTTACAGTTCCTTACATTTACTAATAGTTCAGTGTATTGGTTGCTCCTTTAAAATTTCTTCCGTTATCACAATAGACAGTTGAGCATTTTTATTTACGTAATACAAATCTTTAAAACGCTGTCAATAATGCTTTTGTCGAAGCTGCTGTAATAAGCTCAAAATGTACCACTCGATATACTACGCAAGTAAATATTAACACGAAGCTCTTCTTATTTTCTTTGAGAAAGAGTGTGTCAGACATATCGATCCCTATAATCTGAAAAACTTCTGCCTCTTTTACTTAGTTTTCCAGAAGTGGAGAGGAAATCCTATCTAGATTTCTGGAGCTCAACCTCTTACAGGTAATGCAATATGTCACGACATGTTCCGGAGCATTTTTTTCCGTGTAAAATCCAATACTTTTCTCTTCAAATTTTCAAAAGCTTCCGCCTCCTTGAATGTCGATTTTTCTCATGTATATAGATTATCAATCTTTTAATTAGTTCATGATTTAGACATAGTATAGCAAGTTTGAAAAAATCATCATCATCTATTGGTAATTTTGGTCTTTAATCGAAGGATGTCTTTAAATGCTTGCACCTAACTCTGTCTTAAGGGCTCTTTCTTTTAACAGCCATAGAATACTAGTGACAACATTATCATCGTAAAAAAAAAAATCGAGCCAAATGCTTATTTGACAAAAAAATCTTCTAATGTCTTCAATCACACCGAATTTACTTCCCTACGTCACAATAGGAGTTCAATCAAATTCAGTCCACATTCCAAGCATTGGTTAAGGGACGTGTGATTTGACATTCGCGCCGAATCCTCAAAAACTGACTGATTCAGAGTTGTAGCACTGCTCCGTTACAGTACTGGTTGATGAAGCATATAATTACCGTAACTATGTATTTCGGTTACNATATAAATTACAGTTAAGGAGATTCGTTAAAGGATTTAGAGCTTAATGATCAGCTTCATGCCCAATGTGATACCAGAATTTTTTTTTTATTTATTGTATCCGTTCGTTTGGTTAGCGAACCCTTTCACCAAATTTGGTATAACAATATACTTTTAATTTTAAATGTTATTTTAAAAGGTGATTACTTAGAAACATTATTTATGTACATATATTTTAAGCGAACAATTTCAATTCGTAGAAAAAACTTTTTCATACCAATAAAAACAATTATTGCTAATCAAACATCGGGGCTGGTGAACGGCAGCCCTAGTAATTTCCTAAAAGTTCATAATTTTCATTTTTTTTCGTGATTAGGGCCCAACAATATTGCACAACCTGTGCTAAAACTGTCTGCCAATAAGTATGATGCAAAGAAACATCATTAAAACCTTCTTAGAACTTCTGAAAATAAATTTTTCAGACGGACAGCAAATGGAACTCGAGCATTAAAATGACCCATGTAGAGATAGAGAAGATATACGGATTAGTTGCGTATGAACTAGAAAACGAAAAAAAAGGTGCAAAATATTTAAATTTTTTGCTTTCTTTTAATTATAATTAAGATTTAGACTAAACTACCTAGGAGACTCTAGCATTAGTAGCTAAAAAGCTTTGAAAATGAAGATGCATGGGAAAAAATCTGTCAATTGTCTGATGAATAAAGGCATTTTGCTAGAAAATGAAAATTATGTGGTTGTTTGGTGATTGTGACAGTTTGAAACTATACGGTTTATTCAATTAACTATACGGTAAAATACGGTAAATGGAAAATGCAGTTATTTTCATATATTTCCCCTATTTTTTGGATACTACTTATAATAAACCACTATAGATGTTGTAATTAAAGAAACGAACTGTTACTCGCTACTATGTGTTCCGAAAAAAAATGAACAAACAATTTTACTACCTGTTATTTTTGTCTATTCTCCGAGTAAATGGGGATTTCAAAAATGATGAAGAGTAGTACACAATGCATATAACTGTCCCTCTTAGAAAAGGTTTAGATAGCGCATTGTTTTCATACTAAAGTTATTTTAAAATTGAAATTCTTAAAAATAAATCTGGTATTTTAATAAAATAAAGGAACAAACTGATTCTATTTCTTACAGATATTTATCATTCTACATATTTGAAGATTGAAACTAAACAATAAATGCATTTACTACAGTACACAATGTTATTTTCTCATGGGAAAATTTTTATAAGGTATTCAAATTTTCACATGTTAATTTATTAAAAAAATTGTACAAAAATAGTTGGTCTAGATGAATGCAATTTTAGACCTGTTTTTTGTTAGTAAAATTATGACCGTTTTTTTCTTATTGAATAATAAATGCAAGAGGGAATAGAAATCCATTTCATAAAATTCGTAACAATTCACGTTTTTGATGTAGTTTTTTTATATCAATTTACTTAAGATATATTTTTCTAATTATAAGTATTCATCTAAGAAATGCACCCCAGAGATTTATTGCCAAGGGTTTTTTGCAGTTTTTAATGAACATTTTATTCTGATATGTATGGAATAATTTTTCTTCCCCATTATACTTTCTTCCTCATTATTTTTTCCTGCAAACAATATTTCATAATGCATTATTAGCAAAACATGAATTTCCAATAAAAAAAGTGAGTAACATGAATAAAATATTCAATGGTGTTTGTTTACACAGATAAAAAAATATGTAAATATACATACATTCTTTTAAAAAAGACTATCGTAATTTACTGCAGATTTTGTAATTTTATTGATAAAAATAAGTTTAGATAAATATTCGAATCTAATGATAAACACCAAAACATTGTAATTTAAATATATAGTTCAAATTTATAAATAAGTATTTATAAATAATGCTTAAATTGAACATCTCAATAAAAGAACATTTTAAGATTTTTTTTTCCTTTTTAAATATACTTATTTAAAAGAAAAACAACAATACAAGCATTTACTTATTTTGCTAAGATTTTTTAAATTTCGAAAATATGAGTGAATGTAGATATTTAGCGACAGTGAGTAAAAGGTTTCAGGTACATAAACTAAGATAACTTATCTTTTGGTGGCAAGCTAAAAAGCTAAGAGCGTGTATGCTGTGTCACAAACAGTTTTAATTATCATTAAGGATTTTTAAAGTTTAAAAATTAGATGCTTGGTGACAGGAAATAAAAGCAAAGTGTAATCTTTATTTACTTTCACTAACGTATAAACTTAATTAATTTACCTATACTCATACTAGAATCTTGTAATGTAGAGTATAATCAAGTTTCATTCAGGAGAGACTTAGACATAAAAATACAAACAGATACGTAAATGTACATAAAAAATAGGGATAATTATAAATATATTGATGTTTAGCATACAATACTTTCGTGACATTAGACTGCTAAATGAAAATTACAAATATATCATAAATGTTAAAATAAGCTTAATTAAATGTTAGTCACATCTTGAACTTTTTAATTTTATTTTATTTTGCATGTGACAAATTTTTTTTTATAATAAAGTACTGTATAATAATGTCATTTCTGGTAAAGAAAATTACCCACAGTTCAGATTAAAAAATCCTAAATGCACAATATTTAAACTATTCATTTGGTAATTTTTCTACATGTATGAGAATGGTTTATGGTTATGTTGAATGGCTGAATATTCCTTCGGAATTAATTTTAGCTGATCCGAAATTTGGGAATCAAATAAAATAGATATTTTATTATCTGCTCAGTTTCTTTTTGAAATTTTGTTGTCAGGTAAACATAGCACAGGTAACTTAATTTTCCAAAATTCAAAACTAGGATATTTAACCAGTGGGGTTATTGAAGGAAATGTTAGTAAACAATATTGTGGTTTAATAGCGCAAATTGATCCAATTGAAGACTTAATTGAAAGGTTTTGGGAAATCGAAGATATTAAAGATAAAAATTGTTCTTTAAGTGAGGAATCGGTTTATTGCGAAGAGCATTTTAAATTAACGCATAAACGGGATTCTACTAGTAGATTTATAGTTGAGATGCCAATGAAAGAGGAGCCACCTAATTTAGGGGAATCAAAACATATCGCAGAGAAAAGGTTAAATACACTCTATAACAAAAAAATCGACAAAAAAGATTCTTCGAAATGATCCATTGACTCTTTGTTCTACAAATGTGGAGGACCACCCGTGGTTGCGATTTTCAATGGGTATATCCGTTGTATAGGATGAAGTAGTTCATTAGTCAAAGTTTGCACTTTTGACAAGACAAACTTTTCAGTTTTTCCCAATTATCAGTTGTAAAATACATCACATAGTCCAGCCAGTGAGTTTTTGTCATCAGCTCCCATCGAGACAATGTTCCCAATGGAAACTTTCATTCTTGACTGTCTTTTTTTTTACTCGCTGTAGGAAAGGGCCTAAATATTCTAATCTAAACCACCCCCTTAAATCTTTAATGAAGGTTTTTTTTCCTGTATTTTATTCTTTTATGAAGGGATTTATGGTGCACAGAATTAATACCTGACTATATTCTTGGATGTCTCACAGAAGCATCAACTGTCATGTTGGTTTCATTGCTTTACTTTCAGTGACATAAGTAAGTGGTCTTGCATTGGTGACGCTTTCACAATCAGTAAGAAAATTCAACTTTCCTTTAAATTTCAAACTAGCTCTTCCTAGCACTATTTTTTTTAATAGATCTTTTAAAATTTTTATGAGGCACTTCTATCAACCACCCCACCATGCAGCAGTTGGAGGGTTCAACTTCCATTCAATAGTTTTTTCAGTTCCTTTCATTTCCTAATAGTTCAGTGTATTTGCTGCTCCTTTAAAATTTGTTCCGTTATCACAATAGACAGTTGAGCATTTTTATTTACATAATACATATCCTTAAAATGCTATCAATATTGCTTTTGTCGAAGCTGCAGTGATAATCTCAAAATGTACCACTCGATATACTACGCAAGTAAATATTAACACCCAGCTCTTCTTATTTTCTTTGAAAAAGAGTGTGTCAGACATATCGATCCCTATAATCTGAAAAACTTCTGCCTCTTTTACTTAGTTTTCAAGAAGTGGAGAGGAAATCCTATCTAGATTTCTGGAGCTCAACCTCTTACAGGTAATGCAATATGTCACGACATGTTCCGGAGCATTTTTTTCCGTGTAAAATCCAATACTTTTCTCTTCAAATTTTCAAAAGCTTCCGCCTCCTTGAATGTCGATTTTTCTCATGTATATAGATTATCAATCTTTTAATTAGTTCATGATTTAGACATAGTATAGCAAGTTTGAAAAAATCATCATCATCTATTGGTAATTTTGGTCTTTAATCGAAGGATGTCTTTAAATGCTTGCACCTAACTCTGTCTTAAGGGCTCTTTCTTTTAACAGCCATAGAATACTAGTGACAACATTATCATCGTAAAAAAAAAAATCGAGCCAAATGCTTATTTGACAAAAAAATCTTCTAATGTCTTCAATCACACCGAATTTACTTCCCTACGTCACAATAGGAGTTCAATCAAATTCAGTCCACATTCCAAGCATTGGTTAAGGGACGTGTGATTTGACATTCGCGCCGAATCCTCAAAAACTGACTGATTCAGAGTTGTAGCACTGCTCCGTTACAGTACTGGTTGATGAAGCATATAATTACCGTAACTATGTATTTCGGTTACTTTTCTTTTTAATAGGTTAACTTGGAGCTTCTTCTTCGGGTAATTTTTCTATTAATGTCCATTCTAAATGGTTTTCAACTCCTACAACACCAGGTTCCAGTACCTATCTTTTTCCGGTACACTTTCTCCGTAATGTGGGCGCTGATAAGTACATTAATTGATCCTCTGCTATTGCTTACGTCAGTTAGAAAAATATTTTCCTTATCAAGTTTCCTTTTCCAAGAGCCATTAAGAACAGGCCGAACATATTTACAAATTTTGTGTTCATCCGAAGCATCGAAATTACAAAACAATTTTTAATTCAACTCCCTTAACCATATTTTGTAGCAGTCATGTGCAATCTATTTGTTAGAAAAACATCTCCAAAAAGTGAATGCATCATTCTTTCTTCGTAATGAGAATGTTAGTCCATTTTTATAGCAGCATTTTTCAAAATGTAACCTCTTTGTGATGCCAATTTTAAAAATAATCTTACACATTTATTTTTCTCTCCAGATACAAGCACGATTTTCAAATTTTGGCGAAATGTTTAAAATGAGACATGTTGACATTATTTGCGTTTGTTCTTTTTTATTAAACGTTTCTTATGTGTTCAGCTTATCAAGCATAAATATCACCTGCTTTCTAAAGCAAATTACGCATTTTAAAGCAGTTCGTCAAAATTTATCTGTGTGGTCGATACCTATACACTCAAAAACAGCAGAGTTTTCCTTAATTATATTCTGTCTTTCTTCAAAACTCAATTTTAGATCTAAAAAGCATTCAGAACTCTTATGTTGGCCATCACAAAATATACAATTTAGTACAGCTGTAGTTGGAAGTAAAGTGGATTTTTATGCCATTACTTCCTTTTTGTAATCTTGTGTACACTTAGGTTCATTTATGCAAAACTCGTCATCGCCGAATTTATTTGCTTTTCACATACATGCTACCTCTCCTTGACATCAACGGACGCAGAAGATGTTAGATGGAGTTTCTAAACTTTCAAAAAACTCTTCGCTAAAACAGGATTCAACCATTGGATAAAATATTGAAGCACATTTTACAGTCGTAACCTCTAAAATTTCTAAAGCTCTCATTTGTGATTCGAGTTTATCATATAAGGATGTCTCTGAAACCTTTTCCTTTTTATGCACTGAAATTACTAAGTTCTGAAGTTCTCTGACGTACACCTCCATTAACAAATCAACTCTACCGAAGCGAGCTTTTAGTCATTCCACTGATTTGGCATAGATGGCACTCGTTGGCGAAAAACTTTCCACAATCACTCGAGCACGAGATCCAGAAACAGAGGCTTGAATCATATATTGAAGCTTGTTTTTAGAGCTATGCCGTTATCTTTTTTAATATTCTCTTACTTAGTCCTAATTGGAAACCAGTCTTTTATATACGGACAAATTATAGAAACTCTAATTTCGGTACTTAGAATATTTAACGCCATTTTTTAATAATGGTGAACTTTCATTTACTTCTAATGCGGTAGATTGTGCACAGAATTTCACTAATTCCAGTTCATATTGTCTCTGTCTTTCTTATTATTCGTGGAATTTTTCTCCTTTGTTTAGTTTCCTTTCTTTTCTTCTTCTTCTTCTGTTTCCTTTCTTTTTCCTCCTCTTTCTGTTTCCATTTTGCGGCAGACGGAATTAAAACAGACATGGAAAACTTAGAATCCTTCTCATGTTCTTTGTTGTTAAGAAATTCAGAAATTAAGAATTGAAGAAATTAAATTCTTTAAATTTAAAATTGTTGCACCTTCTGTTAATACTTTACCAGTTCCATCTGCAACCAGCAACAAATCTTCTTTAGACATTCTTCTTGGGACATTAAGTTATGAACTTAACGCAAGCCTTTTTTGAAGTTATACTTCTTATGCGACTTCCACCAAGGAAGCGTTAAGTGTTTAACGCTACATTTTTATTGGCCGGGAAATCACGTGGTAGGATCCAGTTTTCCCTCATTCATTTCCATATTGCTTTGGTTCTCACTAACATAAAAAGAATAAAAGTCATAAAACTTTTGTTTTTCTGTAAATATTTTTTTAGTTTGTTTTGATACACATATAATTTATTAGGGGGCAGGAAAAAGAGTCGTTGAATAGAACCAGTGATCCTTCTACGACTGCTGATTCTTCTACAATTAACGTCGTCGCCAATAGCCCATTGTGCAGCCCTAGTGCGACGCAAATCAACAACAACAACAATTAACGTCGCAGGTTACGAAGTTTAACTTCTTCCACGCGGAGGGACTCCACGCACTTTTCTTTTTTAATTGCTCGAGAGTAAATGCATTGTAAGTACTTTCGATATTATTGAAGTTATACTTCTTATGCGACTTCCAACAAGGTAGCGTTAAACGTTTAACGCTACATTTTTATTGGCCGGGAAATCACGTGGTAGGATCCTGTTTTCCCTCATTCATTTCCATATTGTTTTGGTTCTCACTAGCATAAAAATAATGAAAGTCATATAAGTATTGTTTTTCTATAAATATTTTTTAGTTTGTTTTGATACGCATATAATTCAATAGGGAAGTATTTTTTATTTTCAAATTTAGTGGATAACAATTGTAAAAAATGAGTGAAAACAATCCCACGGACAATGCGNATTTTTTTCACTCACTGTATACAGAACTTTTCTACTAACATGTGACACTAATTTGAAATAATCGAATCGACAACAAAAAACAATCGCGAAAATATTAATTTTTCTTTAATTTAAATTTACTTTGTATGTCTTTTTTCTCTTTATTTTCATGCATTGTCATCCAATTCTGAACTATGTGCCAAATTTGAAGTCTGTAGCTAGTCGGGAAGTTAGTTTAAAATCGTTTACAAAATTCTGATTCTTCTACAATTAACGTCGCAGGTTGCGAAGTTTAACTTCTTCCGCGCGGAGGGACTTCACTCACTATTTTTTTTCCTTCTTGTTTTGCTTTACGTTACAATTTGTTTTGCTTTACTTAAGAAAAACTTTGAAATTGCGAAAGTTTGTAGGAAATTTGAAAGGTGTTCGAATAGAAAAAAAATTAAGATACGGTTATTAGATAGGTAATCATTTACTATTAAACTCGTTATTAAAAAAATTTGTCTGATCTGTTGCCCACTGGTATGAAACTTCAGAGTTGAAATTTGTGTGCTGATAGGTCCATTTTTAATTACAAGCTTCAAGTAAAATTTTTCGTAATTCCAATTTGCTAAAAAGTTATTGCTGTATCAAGTGCATTTTTTTTTATTATTTTAAACTTTTTTTTTACTTTAAAAAAATAATTGTTTATTAATTTTATTCATTCATTTTTCTAAATCATTTGACATTAGTAAAAAAAAACTGCCTCGAGATTTTTATTCTTACAGCTAGTGCTTGATTTGATGATACAAGTAAAAAAAAAGTTAACTAAAATAAATTGAAGAGAATGAGATCCAGATTTAAATCATAACATTTAACTCGATATTTTTTCAACATTTTTAAGTCTTAAGAGCGGTAAAGCTAATTCCAATTTGTACTAATATACAATATAAAGTTATCTTTACAGATTGTTGACAAGTAAAATTACTTCTCATCTACTAATTCTTATTGTATCATACATTTTATTTTACTGATTTTGAGTATATATTAGAAGAATTGATTTTTCCTCAAATCCAGGTAATCGTTCATTTTGTTATGATTAATATGTTAGCAAAATGCTTTTACGTACAGGCATATTAATTTTATATTTTACAAAAAAAAGATCTTTGTTTCGGACGAATATCAATTTAAAATAGTGATATGATATTGAAAATATAATAAAATATTTTAATGTTTATGGATACACTGTTCGAATATTTTTTTTAATATTTTATATTTTTTCATATAAGTAAAGACGCTTACGTCATTAAAAATGAGTTTTTTTGAAAATTATTAAATTAAATAAAGATGATTAACTATACTTGAAAAATTTATCATTTTTAAACAACGTTACTTTATCAATTACATAGAAATAAATTCTTTAAATACGAATTTAATCTTAGTAAAAATGAAAAGTGATATCCGAAGCTTTATATTTTAAATGAAAACATTTCTTTATATGTTTGCATTACTTTTCCTACCAATGTTTGATTTTCTAAAAAGCATATTGAAATTAAAATGATATTTACTCTTCTAGAACGTGAATGATTACAATTTGCGAAAAAAATAGATTAATGACAAAAGTTTAAAAAAAAATTATGATCTTGTCTTTTTAGATCTTTTATGATTTATTATCATAAGTCACTGATCTTTTTTCAAACTAATAATCTCAACATATATGCGATCATTTTTATAATTATTTGTTTTTTTCTATGTCATAAATCAAATAAAATCATAATTAAGAGATGTTAATGAAAATGTAAAAAAAAAATTCTGAAAAAAGTTTTAAGATTATGTCTAGACACCAACACAGCATGAAAAGGCGTCTTGTGGGTTTCATTAAATTGCACTTAACGAAGGCTACTTATTTTTATGGAAATTTAAGAACTTAATTTGTTTTCTATGAGAAATATTTTTTGACAATTCTTTTCAATTTTAAAAAGTCTGTAACTTTAAATAATTGTTCCGTTATATGATCGAATTAAAGTTATTTCAAAGTTCTGGTAGTAATGTATTCTTAATAAAGTTTACAATTTGTATGATACAATTAACTAACTATCTAAAAGTAAACTTAAAAAGGATTATTTTTATCACTAGGAGCTATGACATTTTCATTAAAAACTATCTTAATAACTCTTTGAGCAGAGAAGGTTAATTTTAAAAAAATATAAGTAGTACATATTTTTTGAGCGATGGGATAATAAAGATCTTATTATTTTCTTATTTTTTTCTTATTTCTTATCGAAATAAAAAGCTTAAAAAACATTTAAGTAAGTAAAGAACGCAATTTCACTGTCATTAAACTTTGTATTATTTTCATGAATTCTTAAAAATATAGACTAGTTTTTATTATTTATACACCGTTTTTATTATTAATACCAATTTGTTAACGTTTGCTTTAACTTCGACAGCTGAAACAAAATTTTTATATGTATACAAGAGTAAGTAATTTTGCAGAGAAACCCTTTGAAGTAATTGCAGCAATAATTTAGAATTCAAGCAGTATAACATTTGCATTCTACAGTTCAACAAACAATAAAAAAACGTACATTATGTTATAATGGAATAAAAATAATAAAATTTATTAAAATTGGAATTAAGAAAAATTGTAAAAAGAAAGTTCGCATTGTAAAAAAACGTTCGTCGAAATGGAGCAACAATGCGTCAAAATAACTCCGAAGCAAATAGCAGTCAAAGTCAAAAATCTCATGCACTCAAAATCGAAACAGCATTTTTGAGTAAGATGCGCGTGGAAGGAGAAAAGTGTGAGAGAGTTGACTGCAGGCAGGATTCGAACCAAGGACCTATGTGTTTGAAGTAAGATGCTCCATCCATAGAAAATAGTCGTATAGTCCTCAAAGAAAAAAGAATGGATCATTTACCTGAATAACTTTTGATTCAATAATCGGATCTCCATGTTCTAGAACTCAATCTCAAAGGTTTGGAGGGATGACCTAAAATAAACTAATTAATAACAGCAGACGATATTTTAAGTTACAAAATAAGACACAGAAACGTTTTTTCTTTCAATTAGCATGCATATTTTGGACGAATTCGAATTTCTAACTCCCAAATTATAGGGTGTAGCCTCAAACTGGGAAATATGGCACCTATAGTTTGGTCAGGAACACTATAAAAAATTTTGAGAACCTTAATGTTAGTTTTACTTTTTGTATTTTTCGATATATCACGAGAACTTTTTAAGTCAATAGAAACTATTTTACGCACGATTATAAAAATATACGTTCATTCAAAGATACTTATTATCTTTTATTATTTTATTTAATAATGGTCAAAAAAATATTGTTCAAAATTGGTCGAATAGTTCCAAAGAAATCGAATTTTAAATGTATGTCTTTTTCGAAATTTGATTTCTCAACACTTATTCGACCGAATTTGGTCAAATTTCGTTTTCTACCATGAAAATTACATACTCTAAAATGATGTAAAAAAATTTATGTCTTGCAATTCAAATTTTTTTCGACTATTTTTAAATAAAATAATAAAAAAATATTAATTAAAATCTATTTTTTGCATGGAATTAGTTTTTGAAAAACAAATTTTATAAATGTGTGAAAAAGCGTTTAAATTCACTTAAAATTTCTCGAGATAGATTGAAATAAGCAAAAAGTAAAATTATGTGGTTCAACTTAGACCAGAATATGGGGACTATATTTCCCAGATTGCGGCTGCCCCCTATATTTTGAGATTCCGAAGTCCGAATTTATCAAAAAAAACTATGTTATTTAGAGAAAGTACGTTTGTGTGTCTGATTTTGTGACCTAATCATCTGCACTAATTAATTAGCATATTTAAGGTCATCTGCTCTAAGCAAAGATTGAAACCTAGAACGTTAAGATCCGATCATAAGATCAAAAGTTATTCAGGATGGTGATTTTCTTTTTGAACCACTGTACCTCTCAGCTAAGGTAGAGTTAGGAAGCTTTATATTAGCCGCCTTAGCAATGTCACATCATGACATGCATTCCATTCACTAAAAGCATAGCGAAATAAGCAAAATTTTAAATTAAAATCACCGATCTACTGACAAAGCTATTGGGACCATATTTTCCAAAGTACAATCCTTTGTACGATTGAAACTGGAAATTATGAAGTCTTGGTGTGTCATTACGGCTACCACTGTATAAAAAACTTCCTATCTCTCCCTGGTCTGAGGTGTATCAGTATGGTGGTTAGAGCATCTTACTACGAATCCGGATGCCTTGGTTCGACTCCTTCCAGCAGCCAACAGACATTGCTCTAGCACTTGCATTTTGGCTATCCATTTGCCTTTTGGTTCAAAAATGAGTATAATCTGTTTCAATTTTGAATACATGTGGTTTTCAAATTATTACTATTTTTCGTTTTTGACTTACTTCAGCGCAATTTTGTACAAATTTTCGAAATTTTTTTATTTTACAATGCGTAAATGAGATCATAGAAGATAACATTCACCTCCATAAAGCAGAGTATTTTATTTTTTTCTTCCAGAATTATTTAGCATTGTAAAGAATAAAATAAATTGAGCAGCAATGTGAATTTCTACGAAGAAAAAAATATTACCAACTGCATCTGACAAGAACTTGAAAAGGGATGGAGAAACAAATGCCTTCCACAGAAAAAAACGTGTAGGGTTAAGTTCGTGAGTTTTCCTCAGTGATTCTTTAAAAGTGAATCGTATATTTTTTTTTAACAAAAACTTAGAAGTGACGCAAATTATTATTTATTTCTATCTTCAATACAAATTTTTTTTATACTATTTCTTTAGAGATTGAAAGTCTAACAAAAGCAGCTGGCTTTTATTCATATGTACCTATCATTACTCATTTATATTGAATACGCGAAGAACAAATGTGTTCGTGGATGTTTTTTTCGTCCCTGTGTCTTATTGCACAATCATTTTTTTTTACAGTCTTTTGTATATATTTATAATTTTCTAAAATATAGTTTGAATCTTGTTTATGATTGTAATGCGTAATCGTAGCTATTATTTTATCTGAAAGGCTGTTCTTAATCAGTAAGGAACCTCATGATAATTTACTAAATGATTTCAGAACTATCACGTGATTATTTGCGAAAAATACAGAAAAACTGAAATCGAGCGTGATGCATACGTTCTTGAATTGCTGTAGAACAGGCATCCGTGCATGAATAAAGAAGATGCACCCAGTTGAATTTTTTATTTTATATAGAGCGAGATAGTAAATTTTAAAAAAAAATTCCCTACTTTTTATTCAAATGCAAAATAAATAACGGCGTTCTTGTGTCAACTACCATTTCCGGTCCTAAAAGCTGTAGAAACATGTTTTTAATGAAATATTCGATTCAAAAATAAACAGCATGTTGTTTATAGACTTAAAATAAAAATATTAAAATGTAAAATTTTTATTCGGGGTGTAGAACAACTAATTCAAGAATTCTGAATGGAGTGTCTAAATTTTTATGGCACATATACAGAAGGATATACACTCTTTAAATATTCGTAAGTAAATTTTTGCACTTGCGTAAAGGGCATAGATATGTTAATATTTTTATGGATTTGATTTTTTTTAAGTTTTTTATTTTGTTTTAGTTTTTCATGTTTCATTAGAATTAATTAATGCTTCCATAAGTAATTAATTATTGTGTAATGAATTACAAGAAAACGTTTTTGTTGTCATCTTTACTTATACTCTCTTCTCAATTGCATCTCTTGAGAACCTCATCAGAATGACATCCCTGGAGTGTCATCAAGTACGTATTACTTGAGAAGTATCTTCTTCGAAACATATTTTATTCTAAAGAAAGAGACACAATTCACTTTTCACTTTTATTTTATTTTAATTCTTGCCTACTTTACTTCTAACTCACGGCCTTGTAAACTTTATACCTTCCCTAGAAAAAATAAATTCTGAATTAAAACTTTAGAGATAACTTTTTTACTGAAAATTCCGCATACGCCGATAAAAATCATTTACGTTTCTCTCGATGCTTAAACATCTGATCAGTTAATCATAAACTGTAATAATTGCGGTGTAATATCTCTCCAAATATTTGATGTCAAACAACACTAGAAGATGTGCGAAGGAGCAATTTATTTCAATTAAACATTAAATTGAGCTTTCATATGCATTTTAAGGGGTGTAGTAGAATCTATACACGTATAAGGGAAAAAAATATTAAAAGCTCACGCACATTTATTTCATTTATGAATTATTTTCACTTCTTAAAGCAACCATTTTGTCAGTAGATTGCTAGATAACGCCAGTTAGGTGTTTACAATCGAGTACGAATGAGTAGTGGTGGCATTGGAAGGTGCCTTTCAATGCCGACCAGAGTGCTTACGTAAAATATCCCCAATGGCAGACGGATCATGGATTATAATTCCCTTACACTCAAGCTAACCGTCGGAGGTTTTCATGCTTTTTCTCTCCATTTAACGCAAATGCTGGTTAGTTCCATCAAAAAGTCCTCCACAAAGGCAAATTTCTTTCAATACTTGATCCAGAAGTTTTCTTGATTTCCTGGATTGGGTTCAAAATCGCAAGGCCACGGAGCTGATTATCGGTAATCGTAAACCCAAAAAATTGTGTTGGCTGTTCAATAACAAATATAAAATGAAACCGAGTATAAATTGGCGAGAATTTGTTAGTGTTTTCCACACTAAAAAAATTTAAGATACATCTACTGAAACAAAAGTCCGCTGTTTAAAAATGAATATTTGTTTTTATTTGAGGAATAAGGATATTAATATTTCAAATATCTGTCAACTGTATTAGGTAATTGTTAAATATATATCTGTGCTAATAGTTTCGTTAATTGATTTAGTTTGAAAACTAATTTCATCTTAAAAATTATTTTGGCGCATCCTAAACTTACTTGAATTATAAAGTAAATAAAACTTCACACTCGCTTATGTGGATCATATCGCATTGTTTATTTCAAATTTATGTGTTGCTGAACACCAAAATTAGTCTCAATAAAAAAATCTTGGAGTTTGACTACATTAAAAAAAATTAGTCGTCACCACTCTTGAACTTGAGATATTAATTAAATTTTATTCTGTGCATGTAATCACATTTTGTTACTTACTATTTAACTGTTATAGTATTTTTTGTTTATTTATTAATTTCTGTGTGTCTTCATTAACAACACATGTTAATTTTGCATCAGAAACAATTTTTTTTGGCTTCATGGGAGAAGTATACAGTTTAAACTACCAGCTCATTTTAAGTTATACTATATTTTATGTATAATTTAATATAAATTTTATATAATTTTTTTATATAATTTTATATAAATTTTTCACGATATTTGCAGTTCAATACTTATGAATGTATATGTAACTAAAATTTAGAAACAGTTATGAATACATTTTCAAGCATTAAAGTAAAGTTATCGTGCGAAAAGTGAAATATTAAATGAAATTAATGAAATAATAAAGGCTTGCAAGAATCAGCGCGAATATACAGCTAAGTATGCTTGTATTTTAAACAAAATGTTTTTGCAATGAAGCTATTAAATTGTTCCTAATAGGCACACAAAATGAATAAAATAAATAAAACTGTAACAATGAAAAAATAGATAAAAAACGTGACAGTGTAAAAACTATTTTAGTTTATCTCATCCTCAAAAATGGTGGTAACTATTTTTTTTCAATGTATAGGACTTTTGGTGAAAAGTAGTTGCCGGAAACTTTGGTTAAGACATAATATATATTTTTTTTACAGTGTAGGGCATATCTTTAATTAACACTGCAATTGGAGCAACCCCGAAATAGTATTCGAATTAACCACTCGAGTTTCTGATAAGAGTTTTTTAAACTTGTTTAAGGGCTATTTTATAAGTAATGGATAATCTAGCTTTTGCAAAAAATGCCAAACCAACATAAGCCAAATCAAAAATTTTAGGGAATCCATGAGCCAGATATCTGTTATATAATAGAGGCTAACAAATACTTCAGCAGGAGGTGAAATTACCGGTCATTTTGTCGTAAGGCATGATAGAAACATAAAAGAAGTTGTTTTATAATTTCTGTCATGTTTGTATTTAATTTGAAAATATTTCATTTTAGACATTTTTGTCTTGATTTGAAGCAGAAAAAATCTAAATATGTTCGTATATTAAACAAAAGTTATACACTATAAAAATATTAACATCACTACAAAATGTATGTATGTTATTTCAGTATTAATTTAAAGTCCAACATTGTTCTTGATCATCTGAAGCATCAACATCGCATGAAACATTTCAAGCCACTATTCTCAAATTATCCCCCAAATGCTAAGTTATCAAATTTTCAATTGAGTATTTTTTAACAATAATTTTCTTAAGCATTTTAATATTTCTGTCTTATTAAAAAATTAACATACTAATTTTTTATGAGCATCAGCCACAAATTTGGCCCAACTAGTTATCCTTCGAAATAATTTTCAAGCTGCAGCTTTTTTTCATTTTTGACCTACTTCTTTAAACTGTAAGAGATAATTCAACTGGACACTTAAGTATTAAAAATGAGATCCAAGTGGTCCCAAGGTTTCGATGCCATGACTAAAGGATTTTGAAAATTGATCGCCAAGGGTGCGAAATTTAATTTTCATGACAACCGAGTTCTAAAACTGGATGAAGAACGAATAACAACCCTAACAATCATTGAGCCTGAAACCTAATTGAATGCCAAATCCAGAAAGATTTTATTTATTGCATCATAAATCTACTATGTTTCATAATCCACAGTGAATATGATTTAGTCTATTATTATCAAACATGTAGATATCTGACTTACAAAAAAAATCTTTCATTTAAAATGGCTTTTTTATAAATAACATCCTACGCCGTTAAAAAAATTAAGCCCATTAAATTAAACGAAGAAACGTTAGAAGGAACATACAGTTTGTTTGGATATTGGCACTTTTTATATTTTTTCTTTTCACCAAGAAATGAATTAAAAACATTCTATAAAACATTCTAGGTAGTTAAAAAATGCAATATAATCTTGTGTAAAAGAAATGAAAATTTAGTTTCAAGCCATTTATTCAAATCGTAATACAAAAAGCCATTATTTGAAGTTCAAGATCTATTTTTATTTTTGCTTTTTAGTTCTTACATTCTTTTAACGGGAATACATCACTATAACTGCCTATAACTGCTAAGAGTGTAATTAATTTCATATTTATGTGCTTCCCTTTGGGCTTTTTGAATAATTTAAATGAGTTGTTTAAGTAGACGGTTTTTTTTATTAAAATAATAAATGTTAATTTATGCAAACAAAAGTGTAGTATCTCTAATTTATATTATGTAATATAACTCTTTTTTGTATCGATTCCCTTCTTTTTTTAATCATATTTACGTTTTAACCAATTTTACAGTTAAAAATTATCATGCGCAGTTTTTGCTGAACTGATAGGATAATTTCTGACATCTATATATATATTTCTCTTACACGGCGACAAAAAAAGCCTCATTACAACTCCCTGAATGGCAACGCTAGAAAATCTACCAATGATTTCCGCTAAAAATGTCACATACCAAATCTAACTGAGGTGGCTCAACATATAGCGCTTTTAAAAACGGAAACTGAAATAGCCAGAGAGAGCATTCTCACCAAATGTGATATCTTCCGAAATTCACCCTATCAGCTGTGGCAATCTCATACTATTAAGTTAGGCAGAAGTGAGTAGTATTTGTCGATAGATCTCTATTTTAGTATTTGTCGAAAGTGCTTTTTTTCACGAATTTATATATTACGAATTTATTTGACGATTTTTGATTTGCATCACGAATTTATTTGTTTTATTATTGTTTTTAGTTAATCATTGAAAAATGAGTCTCAGTCGTGCTGTTACGCTTTTGAAGTATAGTCAAAAGAAGCGTGCTCGAAGATTGGAAGAGATCATTGATGATAACTAGAGCCCGGATTTTGATGACCTAAAAAATCTCAATTAATGCCCTTAAAAAGTGCAAAAAATGCCCTTATGAACTGCAAAAAATGCCCTTAAAAGTGCAAAAAATGCCCTTAAAATGCGAAAATTGCGCTAAAAATGCCTTATGACATGACTTAAATAGAAGTAAAAATATTGAACTAAAATAATGTTTTACTCTTTAAAATTATTATGAGTCGTTTCAAAAAATATAAAGCAATGCAATACTTGTTCTACGTTCATTAAAGTTTGACAAATATGTTTTATATCCAAAAATAACAAAAAAAA
>NC_092210.1:83178167-83203991 GCF_043381705.1 Parasteatoda tepidariorum
TATATATATATATTTACTGTGTAGGGCATATCTTTAGTTAACACTGTAATTGGAGCAAACCCGAAATAGTTCAAATAAGAGTTTTTTAAACTTGTCTAAGGGCTATTTTATAAGTAATGGATCATGTAGCTCAGAGGTCACCAAAGTGGTCTATATAGACCCCCAGGGGTCTATTTAGCTAAAGCAGGGGTCGATCTGAGCCAGGGGGTCGATCCGAATCGAAAGGGTCGATTGGGGACCAGAGAAAAAACAGTTCTTAAAACGCAAATCACACATACCTAATTGAGTATGTAAAATTTGTGAATTTTTTTATAATTGACTTAGCATTAGACATCATTTATAACAAACAAATGAAACGATTCCTATGTGTCTTCTTTGTGAAAAAAATTTTGGAAATGACTACATGAAATCGTCAAAAATGAAAGATCATCTTGATAGGGTTTACTCAGATAAAAAAAAAATAAGGAACTTGAATTTTTCAAAAAACTTAAAGAAAAATTCACATTTCGACTAACTATAAGAAGTTTTATGAAGCAGTCTACTGAAGTTGAAACTGAAGGAGGATTAATAACTTCGTACAAATTTCGCTTAATATAGCAAAGAGGGGGAAACCACACACAATCGCTGAAGAAATTGTTATACCTGCAATTAAAGACGTCATTAAGGATGTAATGAAATAAGACTCCGTTAATGTTTTAAAGTCATTGCCATTAAGTGCAAATTCTGTAAAACGGCGTATGGACGAAATGTCTGAAGAAATAGATAATACGGTATTTTCAAAGCTAAAAATTTGCAAGTTCTTTATTCAACTTGATGAATCTGTTTTTTGGCGTTTCTGCTATTCTTAAATGTACATTAGATATTTCAGTAAAATAAAAGGACAAGTCATTGATGAATTTTTATTTGCTAAATATTTTGAAACAGATGGAAAAGGAGAGACAATTTTTAGATGTTTACATGAATATTTAAATAAATATGATATTCTGCTCGAAAATATAATAGTGGTAGCCACAAATGGGGCACCTGCTGTGATAAGGCGTTACCGAGGTTTTGCTACATTTCTCAAAGAAAAAGTGCCCGATAAACGTACTATTCATTGTGTGTTGCATAGAAACAACTTAGTAGCAAAATATCTGAGTCCAGAGTTACATAAATCTTCACAGTTTTGTATGAAGTGTATCAATCAAATGAGAGCCCAACCTCTTAAATCACGATTATTTTCCAAACTTTGTGAGGAAAACGACGAGTTATTTAACCAATTACTTCTGCACACCGAAGTTAGATGGTTGTCTAGAGGTGCATGCTTACAGAGGCTCGTTGAGTTATTTGACTCCACGACCGAATTTCTCAGTGAAATAAACCCTGTTCTGAGTGATAAACTCCAAAACAATAAGAATCATAATTTTTCTTTAGAGGACTTATTTGGAAAATTTAATGATGTCCAAACAAAGCTGGAAGGAAAAGATGTAACAATTATCAAAGTTCAAACAATACCGTTAGGCTTCCAAGTAAAATTAAATTTATATAGATTTCCATTGCTACGACGTAAGGATTATCAATATTTTTTAAATCTGCGACACTTAGAAATAAAAGAAGACTTGGAAATATATACAGGTCATCTTCAAAAATTGAGCGACGATTTTAAACTGCGCTTTGTTGATTTGGAAAACATTGACATCCCTGATTGGATAATTGTGCCATTTTCTGCTCAAATTGAAAATGTGGACATTGACCTGCAAGATGAGCTTGCTGAATTATTATCGGATCTTGAAGCAAAGACGCTTTTTTAAAATTTAACAATATGCAAATTTTGGACAACTATAAATACAATGCAAAATTATGTAAAACTTTACAAAATAGCTCAGCCATTCATGCTAGCATTTCCTAGTTCCTATATGGTCAAAGCCGGTTTCAGTCACGTAATTTCAATCTTAACTAAATACAGAAATAAATTAAATGTGGAGTTTCGAGGGGATTTAAGATTAAAATTTACCAATTTTGTACCCAAAATAGCGAACCTTGCGAAAAAAGACCAGACACACCCAGCCACAATTTTGGCCCAACTAGTTATCCTTCGAAATAATTGTCAAGCTGCATCTTTTTTTCATTTTTAAATAGACCTATATCTGTAAACTGTAAGAGATAATTTAACTGGACACTTAAGTATTAAAAATAAGATCCAAGTGGGCCCAAGGTTTCGATGCCATGGCTAAGGGATTTTGAAAATTGATCGCCAAGGGTGAGACATTTAATTTTAATGACAAGCGAGTTCTAAAACTGGATGAAGAACAAATAACAACCCTAACAATCACTAAGCCTGAAACCTAATTGAATGCCAAATCCAGAAAGGTTTTATTTATTGTATCATAAATCTACTATGTTTCATAATCTACAGTGAATATGATTTAGTCTATTATTATCAAACATGTAGATATCTGACTTACAAAAGGAAATCTTTCATTTTAAATGGCTTTTTTATAAATAACATCCTACGTCGTTAAAGAAATTAAGCACATTAAATTAAACAAAGAAAAGTTCGAAAAAACATACAATTTGTTTGGATATTGGCACTTTTAATATTTTTTCTTTTCACCAAGGAATGAATTAAAAAATAATCATAAAACATTCTAGGTAGTTAAATTCTCTGTAAAAAAAATGAAAGGAATAAATTTAAAATTTAGTTTCAAGCCATTTATTCAAATCGTAATACAAAAAGCCATTATTTGAAGTTCAAGATCTATTTTTATTTTCGCTTTTTAGTTCTTACATTACAGGAATGCACCACTATAACTGCTAAGAGTGTAATTAATTTCATGTATATGTGCTTCCCTTTGGGCTTTTTAAATAATTTAAATGAGTTGTTTAAGTAGACGGTTTTTTATTAAAATAATAAATGTTAATTTGTGCAAACAAAAGTGTAGTATCTCTAATTTATATTATGTAGTATACTCTTTTTTGTATCGATTCCCTTCTTTTTTTAATCATATTTATGTTTTAACCAATTTTACAGTTAAAAATTATCATGCGCAGTTTTTGCTGAACTATTAGGATAATTTCTGACATTTATTTAAAAAGACAAAACCAATATTTTTTAAACAAGAATGTATTAAAAGAAACAAAATTAAATCTGCGTTGATACAATGCTTTTTGAACAATTCTATAATTTTTTAATGGAGAACATATATCTTCCAACTCATTGATTGCATTCTATTCATTTTTTTAAATCTATTACTTTGTGGTTAACCTAGAAAAATAATTAAGGATGAATGTTAAATCTCATAGAAACTATTTTCCGGATTAATGAGTTTAAAATTAATGGGTTAACTCATGCAACGAATTAATGGGTTAACTCAAACAATACTAAACACTTGATAAAAATTTTGTCCCATAAAGATTTTTTATAGTATGTATACTAATTCAAGAAGAGATTAAAACAATTAGAAAGTGTCAAAAGATAAAGTTTCAAAATTAAGAAATTTCCACAAATGAATCATAATTTTAAAATTATTTTTCGAACTTCTTTTTTGTCCTATGCTTTTTCCTTGAAAATTTCAATATCTTAAATTTAAATGCTCATCTGATTTTAATTTTACCGGTAAAATTTACCAAAATACTTCTGATAAATTAATAATTGCAAAGGGTTTTATTAAATATTTTAAAAATCAATTTTGTAAAGAAAGTAGAGAATATCTTACTTTCAAACCATGCAGCAAAAATTAAAAAGTCTGAAGCAAGAAGACGCGAAATGAAAATTAACAATATGAATGACGAAAAAAGAGCAGTATAATTAATTAATTATTAAGACAATTTAAAAAAAATTGAAAAATCCTTTCAAGTGCAGAGTATATTGCAGATCAATTGAGTAATGTATTAGTTCTTTTTTTGATAAAAAAAGAGTAAACTATTTATCATTGTCAAAAATGAAAAAAAAAGTTTTTTTCTTTGTTTATAGCCAATATTAAAAAATAACCATAATACAATTTAAAAAGTAATTAAAAAAACGTAAACACAATTGATTTCTTTTAAAGAAATTTTATATCTATATAAATATTATATAGTTCTTATAAACTTATTTTAGTTTTGGTATTTTGATAACCA
Organism: Parasteatoda tepidariorum; assembly: GCF_043381705.1. Taxonomy (NCBI): domain Eukaryota; kingdom Metazoa; phylum Arthropoda; class Arachnida; order Araneae; family Theridiidae; genus Parasteatoda; species Parasteatoda tepidariorum. Next base: position 83,182,266 of record NC_092210.1, read on the forward strand.
AATGTTACTTTTATTTACAGCCTCCTGCAGTGATCAGCTGACCTACTTTTTTAAATTTGAAGAATTTCAAGTATTTTGAGATTTTAAATCGTACATAATGTATATATGATAAACTAATATTGCTCAAGTAAAAGTGAATTTGAATTTTTGTCTGTTACATGTTTGTATGAATTCGTGATTATCATGGTAAATTTGTTATTAAAATGCTTGGTGGAACATATGATAACATTTTCAAGAGGAAGCAGAATGCTTATTATCTTAATGGTGTCTTTGATAGATATTAAATCAACTTTGTCGATATCAAAATGTGCCCTTATTTGCACTTATTAATAATGAGAGCCAAGGGATTTTATTGTAAAGGGTTTTTCACCAAAATTAAACAAAATTTAATTTTTATAAATTTTTATATCTTTAATGAAAACACAAATCTGAATCAGTAAACAATACATTTTAAAGGAAAATCAAACAATAATTTAGCTTAATGGTGTTGTTGTAGAAATGAAAGAGAACTTAATCAAGTAAATGGGTATTAATGTTAAAAAGTTAAAATCAGTCTTATGTTTATTAGACATATTCAATCGCTGATAAAAAAAAAGGATCTTACCTTTCAAATCAGTTTCATTAAACTTTTTCAAGTCTAGTCGAAAAATTTGCTATAAAAAACTTTTATTTTCTTAATATATAGACTTAACTGCCCTAAATCTTAAATATGTGTATTCTAATCTGATATTCAAGATCTCATTTTCTACTTATCGGTCATAAGGACAATATGTTGGTGACCACTTTTCGAGAAGTCGCCCACACAAAAATTGATATCTGTGATTAGTGGATACAAATTTTAATATCGCAACGCATTGTAAAAAATATATCGTGGAATTCTTCCATTCAATAAAATTTCTACATCGGTATCAATATGTTTGTTACCGGAATAAAATTTAATAACAATCACAATATCGTATTCAATAATTATCGCTTTGCACAATATTCACGATATTGTCTCATTCGATATTTCTATGTGTATTATCCGTAGCCAATGACCTTTGTAAATCAGAACCTGGCGCTGTTATTGGTAAACTTGGCTTCATTTTACCAGTAATCGATAAGTACTGATTTTTCTTATAAAGGTCATGATATTTTCATTTAAAAGATAATAATATGAAATTTAAGAAGTCAAAATTCTCGATAAAAAATATTAATATTATTATTATTAATTGTTGGTATGAAAATGTTTTAGTATTAAAATTCAATAGATTTGAATCCCTTAAAAATGAAATGCCGTTTGAATAAATCAGAATAAGCATATTTATGCGTAATCTTACCACTGGTGGTGAAAGAAAATAGTTCTTTAATTTTCGATTACTAATGTTTACATTATGTTTACATTACTTTTAGCTTGCTTTATTTCTGTACTTGAACTATAAGTTTAGTGAGCTTTAAGGATATGTAACATTTTCTAGTGGATTTGTCTGCTTTATTTTTTAGATATTTTGCAAAAATGATGCTTCCATAACAGCGCATGTTTTAATCTATAACAGGGGTTTCCAACTTACATGAGGCCGGGGGCCACAATTAAAAACACAAATCAAATGGCGGGTCGCAACTTAATCAGAATTTTATGTAGGACTGTTTTATGTTTAAAGGAACATTAAATATTGTCAGATTTTTACCAAGTTGTACAAAACAAAAGTATTGAATTACAAATTAAAATAAGAAGTAGATTTTTAAAAATATTTAATTGCATATTAAAAAATTCGGGCTACAATAACTTTAATGTGCACCCATGTATTAAACAATTAATGTGCAACAGATATCTAATTGTTAAGATATAAAACTTTAAAAAGGTTGGTATTAAAACTTACATAGTAGCACACAAAATGTTCAATGACAAAATTGAGGTTTGTCTGCTGCAACCACCAGAGAATAGATATTTACATTTTAAATTTAAAATTTACAAATGTGTGTGTAAATATTTTCGTCCAAAATGAGTGGTTTCAAAAGGTTAAATCGGAGAATTTCTTCTAGAAAATATCTGATAGACACATGCTAAATTATATTCACAAATGAAATAAAAAGGGGCAACATACACGATTATTCTTGTATTTGAATAAATATTTTCTTGGGTGCAAAACCTGCAGAAATTTTTTTTTTTTGCACTGTTGGTATGCTAAATTTCACAGAAACGAAGAAATTAGGTTTTTATCAACGAGAAAAGTATTTTAAACCCATGTACATTTTTTACGAAAATTGTCCACAAAAAAATGACAACTAATATATTTTAGTTCGCGGGCCACAAAAAAGGCTTCGCGGGAGGGATGCGACTCCCGGACCGCCAGTTGGAAACCACTGATCTTTAACAATGGTTTTCATCAATAAAATTCTTTATTTTTGATTATGTGCCCGAACCACATAACACCAAAAAGTGGTGATTGTTTACGAACCAATGCTCTGAAATTTGTAAACTGCTAAGAAAGTGTAGTTTTCCCGTTCTCGAATTATTGGCAAACTTTCGCTTTTATATTTATATAGATGAGACATAAAGTGCTTTCTGAATGAATTGAAATTAGTTTGCTATCGTCTTAAAAGCATTCTGATAATTTTAATGGAGACCGAATAAGGGAAAAGTGATTTAGTTAATTAGTGGTTGAGTGGAACAATGTAACAAGAAAGAGAAGACTAAATGACTTAGTGATTATATGTTTAATTTATGCTTGTTCATGGCTAATAACAGAAAAAAGTCTCTTCCTAATTACTAAGTCTGCGAAGTGAAGAGGATTGCTGTCTAAATTGTAAGGGTAGACATTTTTTTGTTAAAAAGATGCATGATTTATAGTTATTTTACTCTAATTTTATTCGTTATCTTTTGTTTCTTGCTTCTTCTTTGTATTAGATAATTATTTTGTTTACTAAAGGATACAGTTAACTTATATTCCAGTGTATAAGTCGACTTTTCAGAAAATTTTATGAAAATTAGGGGGTTGATTTATATTCCGGTAATAAATTCGGGCATTCGTTTATCTTGAAATATCGATAGAGTTTAAACAATGTTATACGCGTGAAAAAATCCGAATCAATCAGCCATTAATATAATTTTTTAAATAAAATATTTTAATGAGTTTTATACAACTATTTTTTTATTTTCTCACGTTATATTTCGTTACACATGAAGTGTTTTTAAGATACAATGCATTAAATTACGTCCAAATGTAAGTTAAAATAAGAAATGTCAAGATAGTTTGTTCAAGAGTATTTCAAAATATATAATACAATGAGCATTTTTATTACTTACAATAAAGCTACAAATTTAAAGATTCCAGAACATCATCTTTGTCGGATTCAATAAAGTCAACAGTGTCCTCATATGGATCCCACTCTGCAATGAATTCTACTTGTTCCCTCATCTGCTGAGTATCTCAAAAACTATCTTAGCCCCCTATCCATGGAATCTGAAATTCCACACTTTTATAAACAATATTACAAAAATATTGCAACGCGTCTAGTAAAGACATTGATCAGCATTTGTTAATGTATTTTTTATTTTGAGACCAAATGTATCATATTCAGAAATAACAATGTGGAATAATTTTAAATTGCGAACGTGTTGTAAACTTAAAAATTTTAAGTATTTTAATTTTGAAAAATTTAATGTTTATTGTGTTCTGAAATTTTTACTTATGACCGTTGAATAATTTTTATGATTAATTAAAGTTCGTACCCGTTATGATTATTTAAAGTTTGTTATAAACCCGTCAGAAATTTACTATCTCTTATTCAAAAATAGGGCGTCGACTTATACAACAGGTTGACTTATACACTGGGAAATACATCATTTACATTCTTATTTCAGAAATTTTATCATTTGTTACTAAAAATAGTTTTAGTTTGACTTTTTTCAAAAAATATACTAATAAGTTTGATTTAGTGAGAATAAGTGATTGATTGAATGAATGAACAGTAGAAAAAAAAACGATTTTTTTTGTTTGAAACTCATTTACCATGCAAGATAGAGAAACAGAATCTCTATCTGACTATAAAATAAAGTATGCAATGTAAAAGTAATTTATGACTAAATTGCAGAAGTTCAAGCAAAATGAATTTCATATCATGATCATTTTTATGAATATTTATATTTTATAGTGGTTTTTAATATTTTTAGAATTAAACCCATCTCGTAACAATTACAAAATTTAGTATATAATTATAAAATTTAAAATAATTTTTTTCTAAAACGATTCTAGTTATTTAAAGTGAAATACTTCACTCCATTGCATCTAAGGTTTCCTATATAGCCGCGTTTAATTTGTTTTTATTAGCGTTTATATAATGATATTTAACTTTATATGCATGATATTATTTATTTATTTAAGTTTTACGAGACCCTATTTAAAAAATGGCAGTAATAATAATTATTTCATATACTAATTCTTATTTAGGGCTTATTAATTTTCAGTGTCATAAGCATAATAAATAATAATTTCTAGTCTTCAATGGCTTTTGATGGAAATAAAACTTTTTAAATTGCGAAGTATTAAATCTTTTTAATACAACTGCTATTGATAAAAAATCTTTTTATCCAGTATATTTATAAAGAATTCGCTGCATAATCAAATAAATACAAAGCTTTGATCTACTTAATAGAAAAGTCATTAATTCAGTTCTATAATGGAACATATATTTTCGTACGCTAATGGCAAATGAAATAGATTTGATAGCATTGATGGAAAGAAAATAAACACGAAAATAAAATAATGTCCCCAAATGAATAGTGCTATAGTTATAAAAGCTATGAACCTAATGACAAATTGTTGAACAATCATAAAGAGACGCTTTGTGTAACTTTGTTGACAAAATAGGGAAAATCGTGATTGCTTTAATGATTATAAAAAGTTAGAACGAATTACTTGAAAAAATAATGTTATATGTTCCTTTCTAAAAGGATTTTTGTGACTAAAATAATTGTAATCGATCGTATTTAATTTTTCCACTTTTAAACAAAGGATTTTTTTTTCTTTTTCTCTGTCGTATGTTTTTGTAAAAGAATTGTTTTTATGAGCAGTTATGGTATAATAGCCAATTTATGTATTGATATACAATGAAATAAATATCTCTAATTTTAAGGGTTAATTGAAAATCATTATTTGATTAAAAAAACTTACGCTATTGTTTGCATATGTTGCTACGTAAGTGTTTCTACTTAAAATTTTGATGCATTTTTAAAGTTGTTTAAACGTTCTTGGGGAATTAGAAAATCGTACAATATTAGAGCTTTCAATTTATGGTCGCTTTTTTAATGTTGTTGTTTTTGACGTATGCCTGTTTAGGCAGAGAGGGTGCGATTATTCTTGTTTTCAAGTATCGCCCTCTATGGCCAGGAATTCGACTTCTGCCACACCATACATCTCACCCGTTTATAGGGCGGACCCATTCATGCATCCATTCATTCATCCACAGATAGTATTTTTGACCTGAATCAGAGAACGATTGATCTCCAATCCAGTACCCCCAGAGGTATTGATTTGTTATGGGAACATGGAGGACTTTTGCGACTCGACAGATTTAACGTGACGTGCATCATTCACTTTATTACACATGAAGTCTTTGGCCAGCGGGGCTGGAACCCACGAACTCTCGGACATGGGCGCAGCACCCTACCGACCAGGTTATCCCGGTCTTTCTGGATTCTNCCCCCCCCCCCCCCGGCAAGAAAAGGGACGCAAGTCAAAAAATCAAGCTGAGGGTAGTTGCGTCAGTTTTGTGTTTAATTCAGAATAAGTTTTACAGTATTCTTTAAGTTGATTTTTCTCAAATACTGCATTCTGGGGTTATGACACTGTTCTTGCCGGAGTGCGATTTAACGAGACACTATTTGCTTTTTCTCCTAGCATAATTGATTAAAATTTCGGATTTTAGTTCCTCGTGTATGTTTTTCGTAGCAATGGCTCATTCCAACGATGAAAAAATCAATTGAAATTTTCCGGTTTAGATGGGACTGAGATGATTCGAGGTTTAATACAGTGAATTACATTTTTGATGTTTGTTTCTGATGTATCATTTATTGTTTGAAAGGTTTTAGTTCAGCTACTTTATTTTTCATTCCCTGCCTCTTTTTTCGAGTCTTTCAACTTTTAATTTTTCTAACTGTACTAAAATTTCGTTTTGTTTAAGTTATCTATCCGCTGCCTCCACCCTTTTTTCTACGACAGTAGTTATTAAGATTTTTAGCAAATTCCGTATAATTTTTAAATGTTTCAGTAGATTCAATTTTCTCTTTCAATTTAATAATATTGTCGGTATCGCCTTAAAACCCTCATATTTCTTCTAATACATTAATTGAATCTTACCTTTATTGAATTTTTTACTTTTTTGTGCATTTTCTTAAATATTGAGTGAAGTTAATGAGTGATAATTCTTTGAAAAATACGCATTAAGAAAATCCTAAAAATTGTCTATCGTCAGAATGGCGTCATCTTTGGAACATATCAAAATCTTTAAATTTTCCTATTTGAATGACGTTTGATTAAATGAGGGATATTCTTGCAACCAATCCCCTTTCAAAATCTCTGTTTAATTAGCGGGAGTTATCGAAAATTCGTGTCTTTTTCATGATGTAACTGCTAGCAAAACTACAGGCCGAATGGACGAACCCCAAGCCACTGCGAGGAAACCCTATTCCTTAAGAATTTATCATAAGATGCTAAATAAACCTTAAAAGAAACCAACTTGTGCCTCGTCTGTGGAAATGACTTGTGTTTTCTTCAAATAAGATCATAAATTAGAGAGAGAGAGAGAGAGATAAAGAAATATTAGAGTGAGTTACGTAGTAATTTTTAATTATTATGTAAACATGAATTCTTTTGGTGCTCTTAGAATACTATTTTTCGTAAAAAAAGTGAATTTTTGCAATGGAATTAATAAGACATGACATTTTCGTAAACAGCGAAATCAAGTAAATTAATAGGATTTTCCGAAATATAAACTCCACATTTACTGCTTATGCGATACTTAAATTGCGTTCTTATTCTATTGCCAGTCATGTCTAAACAAAGTTGCACCAGTTGTGGCGCAGACTTCAAAATCATAAGAAATTCGTTTTTTTTTATTCCATGAGATAAAATTATACTTTATTTTTAATCAAATAACATCAAAACAAAAGTTTAACATTAAATGAAAAGTTTTTGAATGAATAATACTTTATTCTGGTATTCTGAATCAATCTTTAAATGTATTTTCTACATGAAAGATGTTGCTGAAAATTCGGAGTATTGGTTTAATTAAGTTGAATTCATCCTTATTAAACTAAAAAAACTTAAAGCATTTCAAGTATATTTTTTCCAAACATATATTCTTTAAATTGCTTTAATAGCTCTAACGAGTCTCTAATGTGTTAAATAAATGAGGTTTGAAATGCATGTTAGCCAAAAATCAGCTTTTTCCCTTTCTTCATATATTTTCATGAAAATATTATTCAAAAGTAATGTATTAAACTTTCATTTTGAAATAAAGATATAAGGTCCAGTGTGACTAAATGCAACATGATTTCATAAAAGTTTGTCGCATTTAAGCCAACTTGACTTCTTACTAGATTTTTTCACCGAAAATGGCGGAAGTATTACATCAGTTCTAAACAAGTTTTTTTTGCTGAAATTGAATTATTATTTGCATCTTAAATAGAGATATTTCACTATCTCATTTAACCAGGTTATTGGTTCCATTTGGGATAGCTGGAAAACAGTTGTCTCATCTCTGACTTCTAATTGTTCTCATTTAACTGGAAGCCTGGTTAAAAAGTCTGCATTCCCATGATGCTGAGTGCTTCGACATTCGATATAAAACTGGTAAGTTTGCAAAATGAGTGAATAATGCAGTAATCTCCTAGCGGCCAGAATAGGAAGGCCAGACAAATTAAAGTGAAATTACAACAGCGAATGTTGTCACACCATCCTCCAGACGGTCAGCTTCCAGAGCTGCATGTTCTAGCTCCCACTGCGTGTTCTGTTGTTCTTTGGCACTCTTTTTATGAGTGTCTCTGCTTGAAGCATAATTAAGAAGCTCAAACTCGATTAGAGCTCCAAATACTATACATTAATACTATACATTAATACCTGACCATTGAGTCGCCATAATCAGGCGATTGAGTCGTCATAATATTTTTTATGTTTAATTTCTATTTTTTTTCTTACTACGACTGCACTACTTAATTAGCACGTTTAAGATTAGGCTCTCGAACTATTAAGATTGTGTCGCAGTAAGTGAAATCCTTTGATCAAACCTTATTCAGGCTAAGCACTTTTTTACTGAATACTTCATGAAATGAGCAATTTAAATTTCTGCCTATCACTCTAGCATCTGTTCCATTCTGGTTACATTCAAAACTTGATACAAGTCACAAACAAAAGACAAGTTCTCTTGGATGATGATTTTCCCCCCACAGAAATCTGCAACCATACATCCGAAAAGATACTGTAAAAAATTAACGCTTGTTTAAGATTTAAAAATTTATAAAATTAATTATACAAAGTAATAATTATTTTATAATGTATAATTACTGTAGTTCCCATCAAAAAATTTGCAAGACTCAGAAAAAAATATTATATGTACTTCCGCTAAAGGAATGCTGCCAAACCTTATAAAAATTTGTTTCATCTAATTAAACAATAACATTTTCAGAATTAAATCCCGCAATAAATTAGAGTCTTAATTATAAGCATTCATTTAGTTTTTCTTGAATTTCTTTTTGGTGAAAATGCATGCCTTGCAAAGATAATTAAAATGTATAAGTCAAAACATTTGGACAGAAAACAATGACGCTTCACAATAAACAGATTCATTTAAGTCGAAACGGAAGTAAAAAAAAATATTTGATAGCGATTACATATTTGTTTGTTATGATGACTAGGGATTTCATGAAACTTACGTTATCTATTCGTAAATAAGCTTAATGATTCCTGTTCTCCCAATTTTAATTAATACGTTTTCTTAGAATTCTTTCCTGATAAGTACTAGCAAGAACATTTATTTTTATTATTTTTACACCCTATTTACACTTATAATACTCAAGGAAAATTATTTTTCTTTTTAAGGAATTAAAAAGAAAAGAGTTAAAGTAATTATTTTAAGATTACATTTACGACAGATTACAACTGCTTAATGTTATTAACAAAATTCTGTTTTTTTAAAAAGCGATATCTATATTTGAGCATTAATTTTCCTCAGTAAATAAAAATTCTTTTTTTGAATTAAACCACTTATATTTTAGAGACAGAATTCAGCATAAATGAATTAAAATATTTAATCAGTTCTAGTATCAAAAAATTATAAATTTGTAATGGTGTTTTAACATTTATTTGAGGTCGATAAATTGTTTATTTATTCTGAGTTTGCATAAACGATGATTAAATATTTTATATCGCAAGAATTAATAACATATTAATGTGCTAATTAAAAATAAAATAAAGAGTGTATTAATAAAACTGCTTTTCAGAGAGTAATCCTCTAAAGTAATGTTTAAAGTAAAGTTCTGATTCATTAAAATAAATAATTAAAAACAAATCGAAAGATATTGTTTAAAGCAACTTTTTATTGTGATAAATATTGTTTATGTTTTAAGTGAAATGAGAATGAAAAAACATAATGGTATAATGAAAGCATAGAAGTAATAACTTTCTTGTTTTAAATTTTGAAATATTTTTTAATTAATTAATCAAATTATTTTCAATATTTCTAATTAGTAACGCTTCATAGAATTTTTTCCCTCTAAGTGAAGCTTTGGGTGTTTTATAACTGTTGAAAATTGCAAAACTTGTTATTGTTATACATTTTAGCTGTAATATAACACATTTTTTTCAGCCCAATAAAAAACATGAAAAAAAACTAATAATATTTTGAAACACATTAAACGTAGCGCAATTTTTTTGAAGCACAAAACTTTAGATTCAAGAAGAAAAAAAATCTACTTATTTTCATTTTATCTTATCTTATATTTGAAATACAAAATAGTAAAATTGTGTGATAAATGTGAATTTATCATGATAGTATATACCTGGGGAAAGATGGATCTGAGTATCAGTGCCAAAAATGATTATAAAAATATAAATGATGTTACATTTACGATTATAGTTAATGAGTATTATGTGTGATGTATGAGGTTACTATGTATTTATGTAGCAATCAATTTTACGACAAATTAGTTCCGTACAAAAACAAAAACAAAATGCTTTGTGTAAAAAGGTATTTTTGACTGGAAATAGATTTATGTCCAAACTCTTACTTTATCAAAACTGACTAAAACAAAATAAAATCACAAGTGTTTTTTTTTTTTTTTTTTTTTTTTTTTTTTTTTTAAANTTTTTTTTTTTTTTTTTTTTTTTCTTCAAAAATTTTGATTTTTTTACTTCGATTGCTTGGTTATGAATGTGTACTTTCGTATTTTTCCTTTGTTTTTTACCCAAGAAAATTCTCGTTTAAATAGCCTGCCAAGTTTATTCATAGATTCATTATAACATAAATAGTTTTGTAATTATATATATTGTTGTTGTTGTTGTAGTTCATTTACGTCGCACTAGAGCTGCGCAATGGGCTATAATTATATATAATTAATATAATTAATGCAATTATATATAATAATTATGTAAATAGTTCTGTCTAAATTCAAGAGCAAAGGGTTTGTAATTATTTTTCATTATTTTACTTATGATGTCATGCATCATAAAATAATAGTTGAGTTTTCAACGACATTGCCATGCTTCTAAAATCCATAAAATATATATGTATTTTTTATTTTCATGAGAAAACAATTCTTGCAAAACTACGGTACTGTATTGTAATGACATTTCTGGTTAAAAAAAAGGATAATTCTAGTTAATAAAATCAAAATTTACATTATACACCGAACAGCCATTACATTATGACCACCCTGCTAATAACATGTAGGACCATCTTTAGCCTTCTGCTAGCACCCGCCGTGGCATTGATTCCACAAGATGCTGATAGGTAGTCTGAGGTATCTGGTACCTAGCGCTCACCAACTGGTCCTGCAATTCCCTCACATTGCGGGGGGTAGCTTGGTAGCACGAATTTTGTTTTCCAAGTAGGACTACAAATGCTCGATTGGATTCTGTGTTCTATTGGTGAATTTGGGGGCCAAGACGTGACTTGAAAGTCACTGGAATGTTCCTCGAAAAAATCCAAGACGATTCGACCCTTATGACATGATGCATTATCCTGTTGATAAACACCATCCCCCGCAGGAAAAACTATTGCCATAAATGGATGAACCTGGTCTGCAACTATGTTCAAGTAACTTACAGACGTCAGGGATTGTTCTATGAGGATTATGGGTCCTAATGTGCCCCATGAAAACATTGTTCCTGGGCGAAAAATCATGAAAACCTGGACGAGCCCATTGTTATAGATCCAAGGTGGTCATAATGTAATGGCTCTTCGGTGTATAAACAATTCCATTGATGATTTTTCCGTTTATATGGTAACGGTTTACGGAAATTCTGGTTGTCAAAATAGTAGTTCCTAACACCACACATTTTGTAAAAAATACAAAACTGAAAAGTTAATATAATCAAATTAACCGAATAAATGGTTTTTATACCATGCTCCAAGGTATCATGGTAAAATAAACAACGTTTCCCACACATTATAAAACCATATTTTGTTGTTTGACTTATCAAAATAATTACCCACACTCTTCGGTAAAAATAATAGAGCTTTTGATCTTACCATAGAACCAGAACCACAGTAAATTTTACTAAATTCCAGTAGCTCTGATCATACATTTTTTCACAATTTGTATGTATTTAAAGATTTCCATATTTGAGTTTCTTTAGAAAAGTAATATAATTAATTTAAATTTTGAAAACATTAATATATTTATAATTTACTTTATTAACATTATTTCAACGGAAACCCTACTCTGGTAATTCTATACCTTCATACACTTAATTCCATACGCGTGAAAGCTCAGAGTTATCTGAAATATTTAATTTACGATGTTTTAATAATTGTGTAGATTTTTTACAATTTTATAGGTTCATTCAAAAATTCATTTTACATCTACATATCTTCCTTTCAATAATAAATATAAATGTTTAAAATTGCTACTGAGTATTATGTTGTTGGTAAATTTATTATGTTCTGAAATAAAGGGTTCCTCACCTTATTTACTGTTTGTTGTTGTTGTTCTTAAATGTTTTGTTACTTTTTATTTAAAATTATATTTTTTATTCATTAAATTATCTTTCTCTAAACATTCCCGGATGTAAAAATAATAATTCTGTTCTTATTTACTGAAATTATGAACTAATATATCACTAATGAATGATCAAAAGTTAGAAACTCATTATTTGTAGTTAATGTAAATAAAATATTAGGAGATAGGCTTATTTAAATAGCTGACTGCAGTATATCAACGATCAAAATATTTGCAAAGAACATTTGCAAAGAAAAGAAGATTTAAAAATAAGTCTAATATGCGTAAGGTAAAAGTGCAGTTTTCATTATAAATTATAACTTATGTTGCTTATGTTAAGATAATGACGCAATGTTGAAAACGTAAAATGTAAGGTCACAGATCTATAACTTTTATAAGAACTCTTCAGCTTTTAATATTTACATTTTCATTTATTATTTGTAATTTATATCCTCAGGAAACTTTTGATTTTAGAAGAATAAAATGTCATGAAGAACGTTGCCATAAATGAATTAAAATCAAGAATTTAATTTTATTTATTTTTTTTATCTAATATCTAATTTTTCTTCTACTTTTCTATCCAAAAAAGTATTAAAATTTATGGATACGTTTACTTAATTTTAACTATTTGTTTATATTTTGAATAATCAAATAAAAAATAAAATCCCACTAGTTTATAAAACATAGAAAATAGCAGTTATTATTCATTCCACCAGTTTTATAAGTTAATGTCTTGTTTTAAGATCAGAATATTTGCTTTGAAGAACCTTAAAAAACTGTAAATTTTTCTTTGAAAAATTTAAAACTTTACTGCTTGCTACATTTTGGTAATTAACTATTAACCTTTTCTGGAAGTCTAAGGGACAATCATTTCGTGCGAAAAAAATATGGTTCATAAATTTTGGAAAGTGATTTGATTTAAAGCATAGAAGAAGTCTTAACTCAAATATCACCACACTTTATCATTACTACTTAATACATGCAATTAGATTTAGTAAAAACCAAAATCTTCAAATCTTTACGAAACGTTTACTTTAAATGTAGTTTTCTCATCAAACCAATGCACTATTAAGGATTATTATGGTAATTTACAGAGAAAGAGAGCCTTCAGATTAAGCTAATTTAAAAGTAGAAGCACCTTAAGCTGTATTGTTGAAATAGAGTTTTTTTATAAAAGAGAAATTTTGATGAATTAATGCTACGCTTACTCAATCTTAACTTTAATTAAAGACATCCTAGATAATGAAGAAAGAACAATTATATCGCATTTTCTTAAATATACCGAGCATCGATTTTGCATAATTTAGTTACATCGCATCCTGAAAATTTAATGGACCCTTAATGAGTTTTTGGAATTAAACACTTAACTGAACTGACATAAAAATGTGACTTTTTTCCTTAAAAGTATGTCCTTTAAGACAAATATAGTATAAAAGTTAACCATGGAAGTGAACACAATTATTTGTGATTAATAAAGTTTTCAACAATTTTACAGCTTTTATGCTGCTGTAAACTGTTTCGTTTCGAATCTTAGGGATTTTGTTTTGAACTGAATTAAATAGAATTTAAAAACAATTGATGTGTAGTAAATAATTATTTAAATATCACACATGATAATACAGAATAAAATTGGTTTTTCTATAAATGACCAATTTTTATATCAATACTACAATCATCGTACATCACAAAAAAGCCAATCAAGGAACTATCTTTTGTAGGTATTACTTTATAAAACATAAATTCTTTTTTCAAATAGCAGTATATAAGATATACTCAAAATCTGAAGCAAATAATCTAAAAGCGATAAATTAAATCAGCTAGTCAGTCAGTTATTGCAAGACTGAATTGAAAAATGAATCTTTAAATTAATGGATCAGTTAATAAAATATTCATTTTATTTCCCATATAAATTAAGGTTATTTTACACGCAAATAAATTTTTAACACACTGATAAATGAATCAGTGTGTTAAAATAGCAGTTAATCACCTAAATTGAAATCATTAAACATGTCAATAAACGAAAACAAGAATCAAGCATACAAATAAATAAATAAATGAAAAGCAGTACAAAAAATGATGTATGAATGAAAAAATCAATGAAAGTATTATCAATAATTAAGATACATAAGGAGTTTATTTCTGCCATTCATTATTTCATTTATTAATTGATTCATAGATAAGTTGTTTTTGTCAAATATTCACTGATTGGCTCCCTAAATTACTCATTTGTTGATTAGCTTATTGCTTCATCCCATATTTTATGAATTATTTGCGCTTATAATTTACTAATTCCTTTGTTGATTTATCAATTTGCTGTTTATAGTTCTGCTGATTTTCTGATTTAAACCAGGGATGGGCAAAATAAACCCGCGTGCTAATGTCCTGCCGGAAGGTTTATCCGACCCGCGGATAAAATTGTAACTTGCCAATCCGTGGCGAATATAAGCAATGAACACCGATTTTCTTGTCTACCTTTTTTAAAGCTATTTCTGTTCTTTCTTTTTTAACAAAGTGCTGATGACCTTTTTACTTTCTCTATTTTTGTTCTACATAACATAAATTGATGGAAATAGCTGGCACAGACAGCTTCAATTGGTAAAATGTTTAAAGCCGAAGTTCTTTGTAGAATAGCCGCAGATTGGCACCATCTGACGCAGTTGTTTATAATTATGACAGGGCTGATTATGCTCCGGAAAAAATCCGTATTTCCGGATTTTTCGCTAACAGGGACCCGGAAGTTTCCAGAGATTGAAGGTCCAGACGTTTAAAAAAAATAATTGATCACAGAAATTTCCGGAAATCAAATTTTCAAAGGTGGAACTTAAAAACACAGTTTATTTTATTTGTTTGTAATGGAGAGCCAGAGAGATACTTTATAAGCATGTAATCATGATTAATATTAATTTTTTATCAGTAAATAGTTGTTATAATCATAATCTCAAGAAAAAAAGACATATTTGTAAATTTTAATTACTTCTCCAGGTCATCATAGGTATGTGTAAATGGTATAGGTATGTGTAAAATTGTAAATATATTTTAAGTAAACTAAGAAATATTGAGAAAAAGGAAAAATAAACTTTTTAAATTTTTTTCAATTTAAACCTTTTTTTAACTCAAGAAATTTTCCGGAATTTTGACTTGGGCTCACAATCACCCCTGTTATGACAAAGTTTGAGTTTTACAAATCATTAATAGTAGCTAGTTTACCAACTAGCTAGTTTACCATGCCCAGAAAATCAGTGTTAAGTTTGCTTCATTTTATTTACGTGACCAAGTGTTTTCAGCTATGAACATTAGCAAAAATCATTTCAGAATTATGCTAACAGTAAAACATTTACCCTCGTTCCTTAAAATAATTACATCTCACTGGGAACATCAATATAAGGATCTTTTAAAAATGAAATCGCAATTTCATTTATCTCATTAAACATTTAAATGAAGTTTGTATATCGTTTTTTTTTTAGTTTTTTATTCTAGAAGTTTTTACTTAGCCAACCAATTTTTTTTTATTTATTTTTTGCCCTCGACCAAAAAAGTTTGCCCATCCCTGACCTAAACCAATTTTATCCATATTTGTATTTTTTATATATAATACTGGCTGTAACCGTTCCTCATTCGGGGTGAAAAAAAAGAAATAAATCAATAAATCTGCACTAAATAACAAAACAAAATCTTGCACATAACGATAAGGTATATGCTGCTTTTTTACGAATTTATTATTACTGTTTTTCCAGGTGACTTTACGTTATCAAACTAAGCAAAACACGTATTTAGTAGTTCCTCCTATCAGAATAGAAATTGCATATTTCAACATTAATTGCACTCACTAAATAAAAAGCGATACCTGTGCATTGTCAGTGGGTGTGTACACGTCATTTATATGAATATAACTTCACTAACTAACTAACTAAATTTCTGAATCTCTTAATAACTAATAACTAAATTTCTGAATCTCTTTGACACCAAAATTGAAAAAGTGAGTCTCGCAAATAATGGAGCAATAAAAGTATATGGAAGTGGAAAAGCTACAATTAAAGCTGAAATCAATTCCAAATAACAGACCATTTCAGTGAATGACGTTTTATTGGTTCCTGAACTGAAAACGAATTTATTATCTGTAGCTCGAATTTACAAAAGAGGATTTATTGTTACATTTAACAATAAGTGCGCAATTATCAAAAATCCGAAAGAAAAACTTACACTTTCAGTTGACCGCATACAGCTTTATTATTTACGAGGAAGTGACCGCAACACTGAGTGCAGCGCAACATTTGATAGTGAATAAATTGATAGTGCAAAAAATAAATTCGCAAGTGTCCAAAAATGGCATTTCAGGTTGTGTCATCTTAATTTGAAAGACTTGTTCGATTCGGGTGAAATAGGAAAATATGAAGAGTTTAAATATTGCATCAAAATTACCCGACTATTTTAATTGCGAATTATGTGCTTTATATAAATTAAGTCGTGCACTTTTTCAGAAACGATCAAGACGTATAACAAATATATTAGAAATAGTTCGCACTGATAATTGTGGATCTATAAAGATACCCTCAATCGGTAAGTCATCATATTTCATTACGTTTATAGATGATTATTCCCGTTATTGTGCAGTTAGATTTTTAAAAACAAGAGATGAAGCACCTGTTTCGTTTATAGAAATTAAAAATATTTGAAAAAATCAAAAGTCTATTAAAATTAAGAAACTTTTGAGCGATAATGGTGCCGAACTTGTTAATCACAAATTTGAAATTTTTCTTAAATGGAAAGGTATTAAGCATGGGTTAAGAGCCTCTTATAGCCCAGAATCTGCTGGACTTGCTGAACGCAAAAATTGTGTTCTTGTTGAGATGGCGCGTTGTCTTTTATCTCACTTAAATTCTGGGCTAAATTTATGGGGTGAGGCGATAAATACGGCTAACTATATAAGAAACAGATGCCTGACTGAAATCCTGAAAGGAAAATCTCCCTACGAGTAATGTAATAATTTTGTACCTAATGTTTTTTTTAAAATCTTTAATTGCACTACATATTGTTTGAATAATTTACCTAGTCATAAATTTTCTAATAGACTAAAGAAAGGGATTTTCGTTGGTTATTCGGATATTTCGAAAGTATTTCGCATTTACTAAGGTGACAAGGGACTTTCAAAGAAGCTTCAGACGCGAGGAGTAATATAAAAAAACTTAAAAAATTCAAAAATTTTAATTTTTTAATTTCTTAAATTTTGAAATATTTCTTTGAAATTTTGCATAAAAGTTGTTTTTAACAATATAAATGTATTCTGAAAATTTCAAGCAAATCCCTTCATAATTTCAAAAAAAAAAATTGAAAGCCCCTTGTCGCCTTACGACAAAATAGAGTAATACTTTTTAGACGTGTAAAATTCTTTGAGGAGAACTCTTAAAACTTTTCAGAAGTAGGAAAATCAAAGTCTACTGAGAGGGAAAAAAATAAATGATTCTCAAAGTGAAAGAGAAATTTCTACAACTGTACAGCATCCACTTCGAATGTTATGGAAAACGAAACTCAAAACATCTGTTGTAAGGAATCGTCAGACGATTTATTAACCGAAACATATGCAGCGGAGAAAAATAGCCTCGCTTTAAGGCAGGGATCGCCAAACTTTTTTGATCATCGACCCCTATATAATTTTTCGAAATCTCCATCGACCCCCACAAAAGTAATTTTCTGTTAATTAAAATAAAACTCTATTAGATACTGTGTTTGTACATTTATTTTATGATTTTAAACATTTATTAAAGTAATAGTACATTGTGTAACAATAGTTTTATGAAAAATATATTAATATTGAAATTTAAATACCTTATTATTAAATAATAAGTAATTATGCATAAGTAGATATAATAAGTAAAGTAACTAAAGATTTACTGCTTCTTGATCAATGAGATGGGTGTGCCTGGTGTTTTTTTGCAAGGTTCGCTATATTGGGTTCAAAATTGGTCAATTTTAATTTTCGTCAAAATTGGTCAATTTTGTAATTTTCGTAAAAAAATACAAAGTGTGCTATAGTTTTGTCGCGGGCTGTACTAATCCATATTATTAATGCTTACCTTCTTTTTTGTGCATTGATAATTAAAATTGATATCTAAACCAAACGAATGGTTTTATCGAAACAATAACTAATTATCCAAAACTATAAAAGTTTTAATAATGACACTGCAAATATTCAACACAGTTTGCAAAGATAGCTGAAACTGCGTATGATATTTGCATTTGTAACGTCAATGCTCGTCACACGTGACATTTGGACAAGCGCACATATGCATATGACTTATAAACTGCGCTGAGTTCGTGCCACTGCGCGGTGGTACGTAAATACTTGTTTCACCCCAATAAATATACGTTTATTAATTTATGTTTTATAAAGAAACTGATATTGAGTCAATTATAAAAAAAATTCACAAATTTTACATACTTAATTAGGTATGTGTGATTTGCGTATTGAGAACTGTTTTTTTTTTTTCGACCCACAATCGACCCTTCTGATTCGGATCGACCCCCATTCGCCCCCCTGTCTCAGATCGACCCCCGCTTTTGTTAAGTAGACCCCTGGGGGTCTATATAGACCACTTTGGCGACCTCTGCTTTAAGGAATCGCGTAATTATGCGAAATACGAATATATTACCGATAGAAAAGATAAATTGTTGTTACACTGAGATATCAATGAACAATGCTCTTAAGAGTTTTTAAGCTTCTCAGTGGTATAATACTATGGTGGTGTATAGTTAGTGGTATAGTATGGTTACTATGGTACATTTTGAGGAATCGTCAGACGATTTATAAACCGAATCATAGGTAGCGGAGAAAAATACCCTCTCTTTAATGAATCGCGTAATTATGCGAAATACGAATATATTACCGATAGAAAAGATAAATTGTTGTTACACTGAGATATCAATAAAAAATGTTCTTAAGAGTTCTTCAAGCTCCTCAGTGGTATAATACTATGGTTACTATGGTGGTGTATAGTTAGTGGTATAATACTATGGTTCATTTTGAGGAATCGTCAGACGATTTATAAACCGAATCATAGACAGCGGAGAAAAATACCCTCTCTTTAAAGAATCGCGTAGTTATGCGAAATACGAATATATTACGGATAGAAAAGATAAATTGTTGTTACACTGAGATATCAATAAAAAATGCTCTTAAGAGTTCTTAAGCTTCTCAGTGGTATAATACTATGGTTATTGTGTTAAAAACTATTTTAAAAAATGCATCTTTTGATGTTGTCAATAGGCCACTGTCACAAGAATTGATTGGTAGTAGATTTGTGCTTACAAATAAATATAGTCAATATGGTACTTTTAAAAAAAATAAAGCTAGACTGGTAGCTAAAGGGTATAATATAAAACCAGGGATAAATTATGGAGAAACATTTGTACCTGTTGCTCACATGGGGTTAGTTGGGATTATGACAGTTCTTTCTGCAAAATTGGAATTAAAAATACATCAAATCGATATGATCTCAGCATTTTTAAATGGTAATTTAAATGAGGAAATTTGTATGGAATATCATTATTATTTAATTGAAATTCTCCAATTAATAGTAAATGAAAACTCAGATAAAAGTATATCTAAGAAAGCAGCTAAAATCCTTAATTCTCGCAATGAGGCGATAAAGTTTTTTTTCTAAAAAAAATCCCTCAATGGTTTGTACTAAGGTAGGTGCTGGAATAAGAAATTAAATGAAATTTTGATTAATTTTGGAGCAAAACAATCAAAGACAGATCCCTGTATATATTACATTAACAATGAATTAGAGTTAACACTTAAAATGATCTATGTTGATAATATTTAATTTATGTCTGGAGACACCGATAAAATTGAAAAATTTATAACTCAACTTATTAAAGAACTGGAAGAAAAATATGTTGGATTAGTTAAATATTGCCTAGGAATTAACTTTGAAATGGAAAACGGATATACAGCGATACGACCTAACTTATATTAAGGAAATTTTAGATCGCTTCAGTTTGATAGATGCTAAAACTGCTTCGTCTCAAAAAGCCAAAATATGATGTAAATCTGAGTATCGTGAATTAGTTGGAAGTTTGATGCTTCTTACAATTTCGAAAAGACCTGATATTGCAAATGCAGTTAGTCAGTTAAGCCAGTTTTTAAGTTGTTTTGATAAAACTCATTGGACAGCAGCAAAACGTGTTTTACGCTATCCTTAGAAAATTATTAATTTCGGACTTGTATTTAAAAACAATAATGAACTTTTATTTGATTATATAGATGCAGACTGGGGAATGTCCTATTTATCGTAAATCATATACTGGTTATTCTTTAATTTTTAGACTTAGCTCTGTTACAGGGAAAAACCGTAAGCGCAAACAATGTACCGCGGTTCTTTCCTCAGCAAAATTAGAGTACATGGCTTTATCTGACGCAAATAAAGAAGGTCTTTATCTTGTTAATTATTTAACAAATCGTGGGATAATAATTATTATTACGATGCGTATACTAACAGATAATAGAGGATCAATAAAATTAAAAGACTATCCTGTTTTTCGCAAAAGAAGAAAACACATAGATATCCGTCGCCATTTTATAAGAAAAGCTTTGAAAAATGGACTAATTAATGAAGATTTTGTGCCCACCGAAAGCATTGGGGCCGACATACTAACGAAGTATTTAATACCATCTAAGCACTATGAATGTTTAAAAGTGTTAGGTATTAAAGATACTAAATTGGTGATCAGGTAAATGCATTGCAAGGGGGTGTTGGGTTTTAAATATAAACATCAAAAAACCATCCACCCTCAAATGCAGATGGATTTGTCCAGATGAAGATGGAACTTAATACTGCACATGACGGAGGGCAATGTATACGTAGAACTCGATTTGAAATTTGAATATATATATTTATATATATATATATAAATAAATACAAAATTTGATAGAAAACAATGGCCACCCAACTAAAATAATTAAATTCTATATAAAATTATTGAGTTAATTGTATGTTATTATTAAATAAATTAAGAAAAAACTGCTTTGTTAATTTACATTTTTATCGTGTGCAAATCCAATTCGGGTAAATCAGTGGCTGAAAATCTGTACGAAACGGACAAATCAGGTTTCTCTCTCTCTTTAAATAAATGTTACTTTTCAAAAATCATTAAAATTGTATAACTAAATATCAATCGTATAAATTATAAACTTCTTTAAATTATCCACTATAATAGTATTACCTTGCATACATCGACTTTCGGAATAATCCTTGGTAACTAACTAATCAAACGCGCTTCAGTATTGCAGAAATAATGCGTCACAAAGCAAAACCTTTATACAGTGAATTCGCGATAACTCGAATCTGATAGGACTGACGAAAAACTTCGACATATCGGAAGTTCGACTTACCGTTAGTTTCGGTTTTAGACTTTCAAAATACTGTCTGATTATTTAATTAATGCTTATTAATTACAAATCTTTTAATTGCTTACAATATTTAAGATCATTTTTCTGACAAGCCATTTACGATAAGACTGTTAATTTTACT
>NC_092210.1:83205220-83209339 GCF_043381705.1 Parasteatoda tepidariorum
TATATATATATATATAAGTTTGCGTTCTTGTTTTGTGAAAGAATTGTTTTTTGAAATTTTATCTTCCTGAAATAAATTAAGAAATTTCTGTCTTATTTGATATAAATTTAATTAAAATCCATTTAAAATAATTAAGTTGTGCCATTATATTTGCCCCAATTTAAATGTATTATTTACAACTAATTAAAATTTCTAATTAGCGGAAACTTACATAAAATGAAAATAAAAAATAGCATAATTAATTTAGTGTATCAGGCTGAAATTACATCCTGTTAATTTTTTAAAGGAGAAAAATGCCGGAAGATTAATTACCAACATCTACTTTGGAGATCATGAATCATTTTAAAATTCTATCAATTTATCTATTCTGACTGACAAATAAGATAAGATGAATAATAAATTATCCGTATTTACAGTGATGATTTACTTACGATTTATTAATATGAGAATTATACTGAATAAATTTAAAGAAAATACACAAAATTCTTTTAACAGAAATGATTATATTCTAATAAATTATTTTATCTTATGTAAATGGTTGTTTATTTTAGCACACTAATTAATTTATTTTCTCGTCAAATATTCAGAGAGTCTGTTATAGAGCTGTTTATAATTAATAACGATAATAAATATGCAATTATTTTCAGTTTAAATGATTTTTAAAATAGAAATTCCACTTTATTAAATTATCTTTACGCCGGCACTGCATAATTGTTAAGAGTGATTGCATCTAAAGATTCTGTAAATTTCATTTCAATTAAATGTCTCGAGGTCTAAGTAATTAATGGTAGGACGTTTTTTTCTAACTTGCAGCAAGCTTGAAACATTAATAACAAGCGTAGAGCATAACAAAACAGAAACAAAACAAATTTAGCAAAACAATATAGTCTTTCAAGGAGCAAAATGCTCATTTTTGGAATTTTTGCACGATCTGTTTTATTAAAAAGTATTCAGCGCTATGAACAGTAAAATATGGATGATTTTAAAAACAATAACTTCGAATATGTTACAGTACTACTTTTTTAATGATCGAAATTTCGGTGACTGTTTTATCCAACCTTCTGTGACAACATGATGAAATTTTCTAGCATAATTATTGTCCCGACTCCCCGATTCGTTTTCACTTATATTAAATTATTTCTTAATAAATGCAGATAAACAAGTATGGCTTTTTACAAAATAAAATATTTATAATTTTGTTGAATATGCATCCGGACATCATTAAGACGAAAATCGTATAATAACATAATTTATAGTTGGTTAAAATGTAACCATAAAAACTAAAAAAACAAAACAATATTTTTTCTTCTGCAGTTTGTACACACGTAAGATTTTCAAATTTAAAAGCAAAATATCACTAGAATCAAACTGGACAGAAATGTAAAACAACTTAAAATGAGTGGCATCAATCCCATTTATATCAAGTTTCATTTTAATTTTGAAGATAAATGCCTCAAATTAGAAATTTCTGCCGTGAATATTAATAAACAAGTTAAACAAAATTTCCATATTTTATAATATGAAACAAAAATAGCTTAGATCGGTATCTTTTGCTACAATTTTACACGTATACTATGCAGAAGTTATTTTATAATTTTAGTTTTTGAGCTTAATTTAAAATTATTCTTACCTATTTTACTAGAACTGGAATGATTAAGTCTTATTCATTTCATGAACGCTTTTTTTATTTATGAAATTAGCTTTGTCAAACAATTGAAAATTTATAATTATTTAATGTTTCCTATAATGAGCTTATCTTAGTTAGTCGTGAATGTTTGACCAGTTAATTACTGAATTTTCCAAAATGTTTTTCTAATTTAGGTTTTGCAGAAATCTTATATAGATATTTATATATTTATATAACACGTAATGTTCTTTTCATGATACACTTGATACATTTAAAACAGCTTAAGAGGTAACTTAGTTAAGAGGCATCTCAAACACGATTTCAGCAAAAATGTTTTTTTTTCCAAAAATTATTTCAAAACCTATTTGAAATTCTTATATTAAAATATCTCTTTGCGTAAATGCAAATTGATTCGAAAATATTTTACAGTTTTTTATGCCATATATTGAGATAATATACTTAGTATTACTCTCCGAAATCCATCAAACTCATTTTAATTTTTATTGAATATGCATTTGTCAATTTGTTTAAAGACTTATTTTTCAGTTAAAAATTGAGCTTTTAAGAATCAGTTTAAAAGAAGCTTTAAAAGATCAGGTTGTAAAAGGTTTTTTATTCCTTTATAAAAAGCTTTCAATATTTGAGAATATGATAAATAAATTGGTATTAATTATGTAATGAATATTTGAAATAAATATGGGTATTGATTATGCGTATGTTAAGAAGCTAATGCATCGAAAAATTGTAGTAAACTTTCTCTACTGTTTGGGAATGACATATCTGGTAGGAAAAAAAGATGAAGAAAAAAACAATTTTGGTTGATAAAAACAAAATATGATTTGTTAAACCTTTTTTTCGTAATTTTTGAGATCATAGGGAAACGGATCACCGGAAATTCTTCTTTTCGAAATTATAATTCTTATTACCACGCATTAATTAAAAAGTAAATTTAACTGAATAAGTGGAATGTTTTATGCCACGCTTTAAGGTATCGTGATAGATTTACCAAATTTATCACTCATACGAAAGCATATACATTAAAAAAAAATAATTAACTAGACAAAAATGATGTTCATATTTCTTCCTTTTCGATGCATAAAATCTTATTTTAGATTTTGTTGAGAATTGGCAGGACGCAATATAAAAGCAGCGGTTTAAGAAGATTAAGATGATGAATTATTTTTTCGGGTGTATTTTAAAACGAAAACCTGAAGGAGAAAATGTATTGTCTTAAATTGGAATAACTTTTCTGGTAGAAAAATCCATAATTTTGGTTAACAAGAAACAAAATATGTGGTATTTAAACCTTTTTTTTTCTTCAATTTTTTCAATTCATATCTAAACGGTTTACCGAAAATTCTAGTTTTCAATATTACAATTATTAGTGCAACTCATTCAGAAAAAAAATGCAAGACTTAATAATTAATTTAACCAAATAAATGGTTTTTATTCCCTGCTCTAAGGCAGCATGATAAAATTACCAAATTTTATTACACTTTATAAAACAATATTTTATTGTTAATTTTCCCAAAAGCGTTACCAAAGCTCTTCAATAAACTTTAATGAGCTCTTTGTTGTTTTCTTAGAGCCAGGAACACTGTACATTTTGCGCTTTCTGGTAGATTTGAACTTACTTTTTTTTTATAGTGTGCAAAGCCGCTTACAGTTTCTTGGACTTTACTCCATCAAACATATTTCAAGTATTTTACCTTGAAAATTAATTTGAAACAAAATGTAATTTTCTGTTCTATGGTGATACCAGTTTACCAGTATATGGCAGTTTATTTAAATATACTATGAGGATAAACTGTTCACCGACTGTGATAAGACAACTAATGATAATAAATTAAAATATATAGAATCCCCTTATTAAAAAATATTTAAAACTTATTTTTCATATCTTCATAAATTATTAAAAGAGAAACATGTATTTCTGACAGATATTTATTAAAAAATAGACCAGCTATTTAAATTTTTTTATTTTCATTCTCACAAATTCCCTAACAGAATAATTCGTGTTTATCTAAAAAATTAAAATGGCAATGCTATAAATTGTATTTTGAAAGGTTTTCTTATACATTTTCTCGGAATGTAATATCTGTAATATTAAAAAAAAGTAATTACATAAAAAAATAATTGCATTAGAAAATCTAGTTCTTTTGGTGAATATTTTTTTACCTGCTTGATACTTATGACATCAACTTTCTTCAGTCTATGAGAGATAGTTTTGCTATAAACATTTCAGAAACGATGTTGTTATACTTACTTTCTTATTTTTTGCGAAAAACTTTTCCAAATCAATGATTTTTACTGCTGTTTGGAATGACTTTTCGGAAAATAGATTGTCAAAATGTTTTGACAGCTTTTAAAACTGCGTAGTTAGCGTTTCGTATGAAAGTCTTGAGTTAGAACTTGCTTCAAATATTCTGTGAAATCTTTTGTAACAGTGATTTCGTTTTACTTTTAAAATCCAAGCCAAATATATATATATA
>NC_092210.1:83209902-83214497 GCF_043381705.1 Parasteatoda tepidariorum
TATCTATCTATCTATCTATCTATATATATATATATATATATATATATATATAAGCTCCTAAACTGATAATTTGACACATTAACTTACTTCAGTAACATAAACACATGATTTTACCCACTTTTATATAGTTTCTTTTTTTTTTCTCTTTGTTTCTTTTCTGCAATCAAGTAATTGCTACAAACGACCGGATTACTAAAGGACTATTATGTATTGTTGACAAAAGATTACAGTATTAACTGAGATTACATACTGAAATACTTCACTTCTTCTAAAGATAGTTTCGTTGAAAATGCCTACTCCTTTCAGATATTCCAGATAATTTTCATTAGTTCAAAGATACTAGGTCTCGATTTCTAATGAAAGACTGAATGATTCTTTACCTTTATGTCAGTTAAATTGAAATAAAATCTGAACTGTGAGTAAATTTAATAAAGAAAAACGATTAATGACCACCACATATATATTTAGAAATAAAGGATAATTAATACAAAAAACATTATTTTATTGGTACATACATTTAACCAACTGGATGGCCATCATGGATAAGTAATGTCATTGTAAGTAATTAAATTCGACACACACGCGTGACGTCGCTTAAAGTTATTGAAATAAATCTTATTTAGGTCATGTGTTTTACTTCAATAATCATTATAATCATTAATCATTTCAAATATCTGTTATAATCATTTCATAATCATTCTATAATAATTAATGGCATGATCATTTCAATTTTCTTGAGTTGCAAATACCCAATTCAACTTATCTTTTTCACTTCAGTCGAGTTATTAAAAATGTAATTTCATGTAGACAAATCAAAATTTTGCTAAGCATGTCAATTTTCTAGAAAACACAAATAAAATTGTCGATTCACGTGTCTGTTGTTCAAAATATAGCTTCGCTAATTGTGATGAAATTCGCAAATTAATTAAATAAAAGTATTTTTGGAATTTTTTTTTTCATTAAATGTTTTTAATAGCTGCTTATCTTTAACTAATCCTTTTCTTACATGATCAAATCATAAGAAAGAGTAAACTATTCATAAGAAAAAAGTAAACCTGGTTATACAAGCTTATGTCGTATATTTAACAAGAGAATTTGAGTGAAATTTTTTATATACTTGATAAATTTTAGTAAAATTTAAAAATTTTGCTTAGAATCAAAATATCTTGCAAAATTTATCCCAAAACAGTGAAATAGAAAACCATGATAGTATTCGAATTAAACACAATTTAAGCTTGCTTATTTCAAAGCACCTGATTGAGGTTGCATACAATTTTCACGATTTAAAAACGATGAAATTATGTATTATTGTTAAACTTAAAATTCTAAACTTTTAATGTAATGCGCAATGTTAATTCAAAAAGCTGGTGTATTCTGTTATTAGCATTCCACAAATTAGTTATGTATAGTGCCCAAATTATAAGGACGCAGTGCAAAACATATAATTTAGTATTACGACTAGCCTTAATAGTCAACTACATTTCTACTTAAATAACTCCTTCTGTTATAACCATGTACTTAATTGAGTGCAAAAATGTGTTAATAGTAATATGTTCATTTAAGAATTGTTGCTAATAATAAGATGAATTTATATACTAACTACACATATTGACGTGTATTTATTGTTTATTATTTTATAATTAGATATAAGGTAAATAAAATCCATTAGTGAACTGTAAATAAAACAAGGTTTGGAAAAAATTAAACAGGTGTACCATATCTCATTCATGTAATGTTATCACCACCACAAGTTATCACTCCTCAAGTCACAAGACAAACTGATATGAAAACATCAAAAAAATCACAAGTGTTTGTAAATTTTCAATAATATTATGAGGAAACTTCTACACAAGTTTTCAAGAATTAAATTTACAAAAAGCTAAAAGTGTGTCCTCAAAAATTTAGGAATTAAGTGTAAACTGAATTATAAAAAAAAATATTCTTCTTTTGATCATTAATTTTCTAACAGTAAAAAATTTATACGCTCTTGAATAATTAGGGGTTAATTATCGGATACGTTATGTAGAGACCAAAAATGAACCTAACTTTCACCATCAGTTTATATTATAGATAAAATAGAACTTAAATTTCATGGTTAAACCATATCTATTAAAGAAGATTTTTTTTGCAAATATACATTAATCTTCATTTTAACTATTAAAACAAATTGTCAGAAGAGTTTTATGCACAGTTTTAACAATATTTTATTTCTTAATTTTTTTCATACTCTTGTCTGATATCCCTGATTTCTTTTAGTCATAAAATAATGTAAAACACTCCACAAGGAAGTATTTTAAATTTTATCTCATTCATGAGCATGAGATAAAAAATAATTATTTCACTTCACTCTTCGTATATTGAAAATGATTGGCTTTGAATTTTAAGGCACTGCAATCAAATCATAACTATCGTTTTATTCAAATTGAAAGTTATTGTAAGTGCAAACAAAAGTGTTTATTATATTTCTTTTGTTTACTTACATCGTTTAAATCTGGATTAAGCTTATATGAAATACATTTTGAGAGAATTTTTTTTAAAAAATTATTTATTTATTATTATTATTATTCTGAATTATGATTTTTTACAGTTTTAAAACACTAGGCAAATTAGTTTGATATAAATTTAAACCAATTAACTTTTTATCTCTGAACACTTTTAAATGCCGAAGCCTTTTTTGTTAAACTGCGTACGTTTTGATAGAAATTATTTGTACAAATTACAGTAAAAATTATTTGTTTAAGTATTATAATGTCCTTTCAGTAAGGCATGATTTTTAAAAAAAACACACTGTAATGTTAAGAATAGACATCAAATTCTGGGTGTAAGATGCAAAGTATAAAGTCTCATTGACATTATAAGCTGCCCATTATTGGGATAACTTTCTTTAATCAACTACGCGATGATCTTCAAGGACAGAACATAAAAATTAGTTCACGAATACCACGCATCATTGGGTTTTCTCCTTCACCTTGGCCATCCTAGCAATGAGCCGTGGTTTATAAGATGACAGAACACTCACCTCCTTTTGAGGTGACCAGGGTTTGATTCCCAGCGATGGCTGGTACGATGGCCAGGCACGACTCGCACTGATAATGCTAACGTAAAATATCCTCATTGGTCTACGGATCATGGCTTAAAGTTCCTCTGCTGTGAGGCCAGCCATGGAAAGTTTCCGTGGTTTTCCTTTCCATGTAACCCAAATATGGTTTATTTCCAGTAAAAAGTCACAAAATGTCTTCTAATATTTTATCCAAAAGTTCCCTTGTCTTCTAGATTGGCGTCAAAATTAAAATGCTACGGAGTTGAACATTGTTAAACGTAAAATTTGGGCAGCTGTTCACCAATAGTTATAAAATATAAAATGAGAGTCATTTGCGGATAATAAGAAGTTGATACACATTAAGATTTGAAAAGTAGAAAACGATTTAATATCAATATAGAGGGCTATTTATTTACCAATTATATCTGTTTGGATTATTAAAATGACCTTTTGCACTGTTTTAAAGATCTCATATTCGGCACTGGTCTGCTGGTTTTGGCCTGATTATGCGATTATACATCCAGAGATGATGAGATAGGATAATGTTTTTTTCCTTTTTTCTTTTCTTTTTTTTAAAAAATTAAATTTAATTTTCTTTTAATCAGGCACATTCTATTTATTGAATTAGCGAGTTGTTAAGAATATTTTCAAAAATCACTCTAAATCAATCATAGGAGAATCAAAGGAGTAATCAAAGGCGAAAACTGTTCATGATTTATCTGCTCTTTTAGCGGATAGTTTATAATTCAATTTTTATTGAAATATTAAAATTTTTTTATTGAAATGTGCATAGAGAAATATCTTTTTGTGGTTGAAAATTATATTTTATAATATTGATTATATGTTGGTTATTGATTAAAAAAATTTAAAAAAAGTATTTATCATTGATTAAAAGCATGTGGCAATGAACTTTTTCTCCAATTTACAGCAGCAAAGTGAATTTTAAATCATTTAAATAAGACAAACAAGACGAAATAATTTATTATGTAGACAAAATTTTTTTTTATTTTAGATGATTTTATATTCTTCTGATAAAAATTTCTATATAAACAATAAAAAATCATATTATTTTCTGCTCCTTAACTCTAAAAATGATGCTTGGAACATTCAGATCATTTTCTGACATTTCTTATGCTGTTTTTGAAGATAAACGTAAGCTTCGAAACTCATATTTTTTTATTCCTCCTAATTTGTTTTTAACTTTATTGTATTAAAACTCCGTGTCTGTATATTGATTATTAAAATACATAATCATAGAAATACGTAAAAAAGCCAAAAAGTGTCATTTTGACATTAGTAAGTTAAATGTTAATTTTTGAAGTTTCATTCCCGTTTATTTTAATTTTTTATTTAAGTCTGTAAATCTTGCGAAAATGATTTGTAGAACAGAAATCGTGGTCCACCATGTTAAAAAAATAGTCAGGCAATAATTTTCGTTGAAGAATATGGTATCTTAGATACGGTGTTCGAAGTAGCTTAGTTGAGCTTTTATTAAATTACAATTACGTTATTGTGTCTGAAAGAATCACGTACAGTCCGCAAAAAAAAAAGATAT
>NC_092210.1:83214997-83228647 GCF_043381705.1 Parasteatoda tepidariorum
ACTGAAGATTTTTAATTAGTTTTATATAAAGGTGACCAATATACATGAGTTAGTTTGTATTTTAAAGAAATACTAACTATTTGTTCCAAAGTGCTATTTATAATATCACTTTGCAAGGTGGGAGTATGTTTAAGATTTTAAGTCATTAACGTATGTATATTTGACAGTAACGCCACCTTTAATTTTCTTTAGATTTATTTGTTTTAATATTTCACTTTAGGTTGCGTGGCAACCTGAGATAGTTTTTGTTGTTGTTCTTTTTTGTTGTAATTATTATTATAAATTTTTAGAATCCGTTTTTGCTGCTAAATTATTAGTTATTAAAAGATTAAAGTTTTATAATTGTTGTCATTCATCTGTAGAACTTGTAGTTCATTTGATTGATTTTATTTAAAAGGCGTCCGCATTATTTATTTTAACTTATTAGCGACAGAAGCTAAACAAACGTTAGTACATAGTTAAGAAATTATTCTACACGATGTTGAACTTGCAGGTGATTTGTCCTTTTTTATACCGTTTGTGATATTCCTATCCTCAATGCTTGGAGAGCTTTCAAGAAATATTCTGTTTCCCTAATTACACATTGAGAGTGAGTTCCTTTTTATGCTTGTTGAAGAACCACAAATAATGTTTTGCTTTTCAGATACCTAATTCAGTAAATTCCGTTTCTAAAGTAAGAAAAAAAAAACACATTTTAACTTTACAAGGCACATAATGAAACTTCTCATAGCACTGATAGGAGCTGGAAATTAATTTGTCGATATTTTGTAACCAACCTGTCAAGCGGCTATTTCGTACGCCTACGCTAATGTTTAACTAATAATGGAACTTTCACATTTCAAAACAAGTGTGTTAATGTGTATTGTTTATATTCGTGTCTTTTGTTTATTTTCTTGTGACTTATGCTTCAGCCAAAGGTTAATCTTTTATACAGTTATACTGTATTGTTAGGTTGCTATTAAGTTAATTAAAAAAAGATACTTCCAGAAAATCTTACATATTTATTGCATTTTCAACAGTAATCATAATTAAAAAATCATTTACTTTGAAATAACATCACTTTCTCATGAGGGTCAAATTGACCCCAAATGGTGGTTTTAGGTATGTCCGGCTGTTCTAGTGTTAGAAACTGAAACAAACAAATATATTCTTCGCAGCGTTTCGGTAACAAGTAGTGGTCTTTTACTAAGTTCCTGTACATTAACTGTACGAAACGAAACTTGTGAAGTTGGTAACATGGCTACCTCAAAATGCGAGGGTAATGGGTTAGAATCCGGCATTCGTCGTATTAGTTTTTAAGTGTAATAGTACAATTTAGAAATCTGCCGTTTAGAAACTTTTAGCAGACTTTTATGTTTTAAAAAGTTCAAGTTTAAAATTTTTAAATAAGTGCTAAAATAAAATAAATAATATAAAAAAATAAGTAAAATTTAACAAAAATTTAAAAACTAAGAAAAAAATATTTATGAATGAGGGATATTTGTTGTGCTAATTTGATTTGTTGAGCAAAATTTTATGTGTAGCAGAATTTCATTATATTTTTTAAATTTTTTTTTATTTTAAAAGTAATGCAATCTTCTTCCATAAGTAGAGAAACGACATAACTAAAGTTATCAAAAGTATTATTAAATCAATAGAATTTTTTATTAAATTTTAAACTTATTTTTTCAAAAAAAAGAAAACCTTGTAGTACTTAATGTTTATAAGTTTCTTAATAATCACTTCAACGTGGGCATCATCTAGGTAGATCAATGCCGCCCTAACAACAAAATAAGGATAGATAGAGAAAATACATAAAAATTACACTCTTGGCCGAAGCGGAATTTAAACACGGGATCTTCCTGGAAAGAGAGCAACTCCTTGACCACTATACATGTCATCACTTTATTTTTGATCATCTAGTCAATCCTAAATTCATTATTTTAGTTCACAATCTCCCACAATGCACTACGATAAAGTTTCAAGTTGAGGAAATATTTTCGTCATATATTTGTTAGATTTTTTTTATCTCATTACAGAGCTTTGTAGATCTATATATGACGCTGTTGAACGGGCTGCGCATATTTTTTGCTAATTTATAGTTGGCTGTAATTTGCACTTGGTTCACAGCCTATTGAAATAATTTAAAAATTATGCTTTTTAAACTATGAAGTACAATAGCCAGATTGACAGAATTTAATAATTATTCTTCTCTCTTTTGCCTTCAGATATGATTGATATATTAACATATTACATCTATCGCATTACAGTAGTTTACGTAGCGAATAGTCATTTGTTGCAATTAAAATATTTCCGGATTAAAAAAAATTAATCTTCTATTTAAATAATACAATATTCAATAGTCACAGTGCACAAAAAATAATTAACTATTCCTTGAATACAGCATTAAGTTTACATTTCTAATCATTTTATTTTTTTTCATAAAGAAAAATGTGTTTTTTATTTTAAATTCTCGGCAGATTACGTATTGAAGTTTTATAAAAAATCAAATTATTCTTCTCTGATTATTTTCGATACAGGAAAGGCTTTGATTCGCCATACGAGGAAACAGAAGCCATATTAGTAGTTAAACCATGGTCCTAAGAATCTGAAAACCTCCAAAAACAAGGAGGGGGAGGTTATTCAGTATTGTGAGCTATTTATAATATCTTACTGACACATAGATATCGGTGCCTAATCAGGCCTTAAATATTGCGGTGTAATACTTATCTGAATTTGGTGTGTAAAACTCCAACTATTCTGTGAATGAATCGAACGTTCATACACATCGAATACACACCGAATCTAGCTTTCATACACATTTTAAGGAGTGTAGTTAAATCGAAACAGCAATGCTTGCGAAAATTTATACCAAGCTCAGATTCCTTTTCTTCAAACTATATTTACTTTTGGAATTAAATATTATAGTCATTCTAAACTAATGATTCTTGATTTATATTGTACAGGAATAATAACTTTACTGATTCTTATGTGTATCACATCTTACTGTAATTATATATTTTAATGCTACTGAATACTTAAAATGGTGGCAACTATATTATAATAGTTAAAAGAAAATTTTTGGTGTTTCACTGTATCACATAGGTGAAAAGTAGTTTTTCATTTTTCTAGTGTTTAGGTATACTAATTTTATTCATAATAGTAAAATAACTTTGTTTGTAAAAAGGCACTTTTACTAAAAATTGTTTCTATTTGGTTAAATATTTTGATGTCATGCATCATATCAAGAGAAACACTAAATGACCTCAGTATTACTACTACATACCATACAAAATATTGCTTTAAACAACAACAATCAAATTTATAACTTCAAACACTAAGGCATTGAAATAAATTTGGAGCACAGCGATTAGTATAAAAAATTTTTTTTTCAACAGTTTAATGAAAATTAAATTCTTTTTGTATGAATATTGATCTTTTTTCTAAACAATTTGTACGAAGATGCGTTTCTTAAACATCAGGTATTAAATCGTAATCGAATCTTTTTAAGTAATAGAATAAATAAATAGTCTTAATAAAAAATATTATTATAATTGATAAATCTGCATTTTTTTATTTCCTAAATATTTGTAACATGTTTTATTTTCATTTAAATTAATAAAACGTATTTTTATCAGTCTTGCTTGATAGTGTGTTTTTTCTATAACATATCTGGAGCTTATGGCTTTTATATGAAAAAAGAGAACTCCACTTAATAGCTTTTTTGATGGAGTTATTATTCTTACTCTGAACATATTTATCACACTCAGAAACATGGGAGGGCGAATAATGGTTTTACTACATTCTTCGTATATTACTAAAAGTTAGAAATTCTTCTGAATTAATGGAGTTTCTCTCTTCATTTTCAGGCATTGTAATCGAATCAAGAGTTTCGAAAGAATCAAAGAACAAGTAATTTTTCCGTAAACGAATAAGTGAAAAAAGGAGTAAGCTTTATTATAGTACTCTTATTTGCATGCTTTCAAGAATTCTCTTAATTCACTTATTCTATCAAGCAGAAAAAGTGATTTTATTCTTTCAAAAGTGACGAAAGCTAGTATAGAATGCATAATTTCGAAAGTATTTTCTTTGCTCCTTTCATTATGAAAGAAAAGTTTGTTTATTTTATATTGCATTTACGGATAAGGATTTG
The DNA here is from genome assembly GCF_043381705.1 of Parasteatoda tepidariorum. Lineage (NCBI taxonomy): Eukaryota > Metazoa > Arthropoda > Arachnida > Araneae > Theridiidae > Parasteatoda > Parasteatoda tepidariorum. Next base: position 83,219,130 of record NC_092210.1, read on the forward strand.
GAAGTGTAAGCATAAAGTGAAAGTTACTTTTGAAAATTATGTTTCTAATGGCAAGTTATAATGTATTCAAAGCGATTAATTAAATGTTTTTTACTGTAATGTATTTAATATATTACATTAGAAATAAATTTGTTTCACTACTCAAGCATAATTTAATTTAAACTGAATGAGCTAAAATTAAGTTTTAGACTTGTTGGGAAGCATTTGAAAATGATAATCAAGTAGTTTAGGGAAAAATGATTTTTTGTTTGCAATTTTATTCAAATTATGTATATTTAAAAATATGATGAAAAAATAAACGAAAAATTAGAAAGTTAAATTTAGTAGATATTTTATTATAATGGCAAAAAATAAATAGACCTGGAAAGGATATTTGTAATTAAAAATATTTTTAAACTATAAACTTCAAAACCGGATCTACTTATAATAATCTTTATTAATTACGCAATAACGTAATTTTTTTTGTTTCTTTAAACTATGTAAAATAAATAAATGTTGTAACTTTACAATATAATACTATTTTTTTAGGAAAAAGATGAACTGGTTATAATTCAGTGATCAGATCAACTTTCAATACATTCATTCCATGTTTCCGGTACATTCTGGATTAGTTTTCGAATTTTTATAATGTTTAAGTAAGTTTTTTTAATGTTTACGTTTCGTCTTCGTCTTCATCCAGCTATTTTCATCCATTCATTATCAACCAACTATTTTCAATTAAGAAATAAAACGTTTTAAAAACGTTAATATTAATAGCATTATTATTTAGTTTAATGACTAACTTAGTTAATTCAATTTTTTAATCTAAAAGTTGAAACGGCGATTGAAAAAGTATAATTTTCTCAATGTACTACTCACATTACCTATATATGATCGAGACCGACATTTTAAGTAGTTACCTCGTAAAACGCTGTGGTAAGAAACTTATATAACATTGGTCTCGGTGAAGATGATATAATGATACCTTAATGATACGTAATACTTCATTCTACGCAAAATTTAGCGTATCTTATTCCAAAAAACATTGGCAGCTACTTTAAATAACTCTTGGTGTAGTCAAACACCAAGAATATTCTTTTTCACTACTTGATGTAAAGTAGATGCCACCATGTTTCTTATTCAGTAACACTAAAATTTAAATTAAAAGTAAGATATGATGCACATAAATACCAGCAATGTTATTTTTTCGATACAATTGTTAAAGTGAGAACAATTAATTTAGGATGTTACACACAATAATAAAGTAAGTTTGTAATTCATACTCTCAGAGCAGGAGGAATTTTATGACGGATTCGAATTAGGCTTAGCATAATAGAAACAGACAGAAATTATACATAATGAAATCATTTGATACAGTTTGAAGATATTTAAAAATTAAAATATAATTATCCTTTTATCTACTAATAAAAACATATATGCATATTTAAGCGTAAGTAAAAGCAAGATATGATACACATAAATCCCAGTTTTTCGATACAATAGTTAAAGTGAGAACAATTAATTTAAGATGTTACACACAATAATTAAGTAAGAGTGTAAATCATACGCTCAGAGCAGGAGGAATTTTATGATGGATTCGAATTAGGCTTAACATAATAGAAACAAACAGAAATTATAGATAATGAAATCATTTGATACAGTTTGAAGACATTTAAAAATTAAAATATAATTATCCTTTTGTCCACAAATAAAAACATGTATGCATATTTAAACGGGCAACTTTTTTTTTCTATAGATGCATAGAAGGACGGAAAACAACAACAAATACATCGCGATTGTATAAATAATCTTCTAATGATTAGTGAGTCAACATTGGTATTTTCGGAAAGAAATCGCTTTGTGGAAGCTTATCCCATTATAGGTGTAAAAACAAACTCGATTCGATGCTTACTTGAAATATAGTGTTCCTGAGTATATATATATATATATATAGACCTGGAAAGGATNATTGTAAGAATGATTGCAAATCAACTGAATGATATAATTCTAAATTCATTTGCCATTTTAATTTTTTTTAAAAAATATTAAATCTTTAATGCGGGAACAATTTTCATTAATGTATTGTATTTAGATTTTTATTAATATATCGAAAAGCTTTCAAAAACTTAAAGAAACAGCCGAAAACGCAATGAAGTTAACACATACATTAAAATTCGAGGCATTTAGGAAATCGCGTTAAGTTTTTCTAAACATTATACAAAATGTGTATTTGGAGTCTAATCTAATTTTTTTAAGTAAAATTTTGCAATGTGAAACTCGGAGTCGTGATGGCTCAGGGGATAGAGCATTCGCCTTCCAATGAGGTGAACTGGGTTCGAATCCCACAGATGGCGGATCTACACGAATCCGCATCCGGCTTGCACCGACCACAGTGCTGACGTGAAATATCCTCAGTGGTAAACGGATCATGGGTAAGAGTCTCTTTGCCGCCAGGGTAACCGTGGGAGGGTTTCGTGGTTTTCTTCTCCCTGTAACGCAAATGCTGGTTAGTTCCCATCAAAAAGTCCTCCAAAAAAGGAAAATTTCTCCCAATACTTGATCCAGGAGTTCCCTTGTCTTCTTTGATTGGGTCGAAAATTACAAGGCTACGGAGTTGAACATTAGTAGTTAATTGTATTGGTAGTTGAACATTAGAACATTCGAAAACCCAAAAACTGGGTCAGCTGTTCAACGACTGTTATAATATATAAAATGTGAAACTCGAATAGTGTTGTAGTTGGCGGAAACCTTTGGAATAGAACTCTGCTAACGAAATAAAAGTTGCAAGCAATTGTTATGGAATATTCATTGTTTGTGTAAAACAAGTTTGTTTAAAATGGGCTACGATTATATTATTTGCCAAGATATTTGAAGAATTAAATGACCTAAATCAAACTTTGCAGCGAATAAGATAGTCTTGCTCAAAGGTTTAAATGTTATTTTTTATCAAACGTTTTAAATTATCCCAAAGTAACTAAAAAGTTTTAAAAAAAAATCCGGACTGGAAGAAATAAAGATAAAATAAAAACTTGTAAAGGTCCTCTAATTTGTATATAATGTTAAATTTTTATCTAAACGATCTTCCACGGTTTTTTTAAAGCTTAGGTATGAAAAAATACGAAAATCCTCCAACCGTTTAATTGAGGAAAATTTTTCGTTTAAAATGTATTGATCTATCCTCTAAGGATTCTGTAAGTTTCGTTAAACATTAAATTAGAAGTAGTTTAGTTTACTTTATGCACAAGTTTCATGCAGTAATTTCTTTTTTATAACAGTGTAAAAATAAACAAACCTTGGAGTTTTTTAGGAATAGTGTCTTTTTTCTTCCAGATCTAGAAATTTTTTCTATTTTTTATAGCTAATCTTGTAATTAAAAGATAAACTGTGTTATGCACAAAAAGAAGGGAGATTTTATTAAATTTAGTTTGTACAATGTATGTTTTGATTAATTTTTTTCACCGAATATTTTGTGATTCTCCTTCGCCGCTTTGTCAACTGTGGTGTATACATATATATATATATATATATATATATATTTATACAAAATGGCCTGAAGATTGAGGCTGCAAGGCTGAGCCCCACAAGACACCTCCGTCCACCAAGAAATCAAAAATGCAAGTGGTATGTCTGCGTTAACATAGTTGTAACAAAGGAAAGATTAGGAATCCATACATTGGCTAGTTATTGATTTAATTTATTGCAGAGGATGTTTTTCTTAGCCTTACGAATTCAAATGTGTACTGGAAAAGCAAGTATAAGAAATAGTAAGGAATTCTAATGAACTCGAAACATTAGCAACCTTAAAACGGTTTTCAAATTCTATGCTAATGTGGGATGCAGATGTAGAGGGAATCTTATTCATATTTTATTCTGTTCTCAATTCAAAATTAAAAAATAAAAATATTTTAAATAAGAATACAAGTAATACATATATATAATAAAAATATTGCATATTATGTTATTGATTTTTATTTATTGAAAAAGGATGAAATAACATGAAAATTTGGTTTTTAAATGTTGGGAAATATGTTGTGCATATTACATCATAACAATGTCGAAATAATAATAATTATTATTATTTGTTAGGAGAAAGTTTATGTGAAGTTTAATATTTTTAAACGACATGATATTAAAATGCCGTTTAATCAATAAAGAATATTTATACTAAAATCACCTGTAAATCAATATAATATTTCAATAATTTTTGACTTATATAATTCGATGCAAGTGTTTCCAGCACGCGTTTTTCGATGACATAGCACTTCGGAGCAATAAGAATATTAATTTTCGTTCAATATTCTTGGCGAAATTGTAGGAAGATACGTTATAAAATAAAAAAAATATTAGCAAAGTAGTAATAAAACAAGCTAGAGGAGGCCTTCAAAAGTTATTAAGAAAGGTTGTAGCTTGGACAAAGGGTTTCAACAATGGATTTTTGCATTTTCAATTCTTTTTGCGAACATTACGCCAGAAATTGGTCGAATTAAGGAGGGAAATTATAATTGAATTAGACGATAATCAGTGTTAAAAACACTAAAAAAAATTACAAATTAAATTAATGTTTTCGCTTCCGAGTTATCGAGATTTCGAGTTTCGTTTCGAGTTGAAGTTTAGTTATTGGATTAAGGTCAAATATTTTACTTGATTATTTAGCAGGATCATTGAAACTTTCAAATAAGCTATAACGTTACTTCTACGAATTTTTAAATATGAATCGAGATTATTTTATTTCGTTTTTTATAGCATATTTTCGCCACATATAAATTGACATTAGTTTTTTGGTATTTAAACTTATGTATTTTTTTCCTTTTTATGCGAATTTATTGGTTAGTAAATCATTTCATTTAAAAACCGAATGAGTTAATGCAAGAGAAGAATTATTCGCAAGAAGACAAAACAGCAGGCTACTGTTTCGAATGATTATTAGTATTAAGTATTTTTTTTGTTTTTCTATTAAGTTCTATTCTTTTTTTTAATGACCGAATACATTGTTGTGGGTTTGCCTTTCAACATAATATTTTATTGTTTTATATTTTATTGCTCAAAATATTATTATACTTTCTGCCTACAGTTTATCGTTTTTTTTTATTTTGCCCACACATAACAAAGTTTTGAAAACTAAATTTTAACAAAAGTTTAAATTCAAAAAAGTTTTATAATATAAATATGTTTTAAGATCGATTTTAACATATGCTTGTGAAACCTGGACCATACCTTGTACGGATGAGGTTATGTTGGGTACCTTTGAGAGAAAAGTCTTGAGAAGTATTCTTGGAGGAATCCAAAGTTATTGCTAAGGAACAATTTATTTATGCAACGTAGCGTTCCCGACAGCTTACCAATAACCAAAAATCAAGCGCAGAGGCTGTGGTAGGGCATGACCCATTATCTGACAAAGAGCAATGTATACAAGTTTCTCATTCATTCGAAAACTCAAGCTGTTAGATGTTTAAATAATAAGCCACCTTAGGCTGTTGAACTTATTTCTGTGAAACTCTAGGTGGTGTTGCAATAATTAAGTGCAAAATATCAGCAAGAGTGCAATTGGAAGTTTGGAGGCTGGTTGAAGTGTCACCACTGAGGTCACAGCAATGAGTCCTCCCCGAACACGTCCTCCCCGAACTGTGTGAGAGCTGATAACCACCTTGAGAGAGTTGCGTGACGATATTCACCAAGAAAACCCTGATAGTTTTGTGAAAAGCATATATAACAAATGCAAATCATGCATCTGTGTCAGGTGCAATCATGCGTCTTACTGAGATACTCATACATGTTTCATTCTGGCAAGAAGACCCAAGTTCGTAGCTGTTTAAAAATCGTCTAAGAAGCATATTTTTTAGATTTAATTTTCTTATTTTTCGATACGAAAATTTTTGGTACCGCATTGCATAATAATAAATGCAGATTGTGTCCACTAAATATGTACTTTGTTTAATTATATATATATATATATANATGTCATCCATCACTAGTTCTATTCAACGACTCTTTTTCCTGCTCCGCTCGCTTCCGTGCTCTGAAATCACGGTAATAGTGTGCATTTTTCCCTCCTGGACCTCTTGAACCTGTGGAAGTGCTTGTGGTTACCTCATCGTCTCGCCCTGGAAAATGTATTTGTTTTAATAATGTATGGAATGCGTCATAATGTAATTTCAGAAGAGAAAACATAACAATAAATTGATGTTCACAAGAGATGTACCTTGACATTACCTTATAAATCCGTCGAATTGTCCGTGGGATTGTTTTCACTCATTTTTTACAATCGTTATCCACTAAATTTGAAAATAAAAAATACTACCCTATTAAATTATATGTGTATCAAAGCAAACTAAAAAAATATCTATAGAAAAACAATACTTTTATTATTTTTATGCTAGTGAGAACCAAAACAATATGGAAATGAATGAGTTAAAACTGGATCCTGCCACGTGATTTCCAGTCCAATAAAAATGTAGCGTTAAACGTTTAACGCAACCTTGTTGGAAGTCGCATAAGAAGTATAACTTCAATAATCTCTTGTTCAGGTCACATGATTATATCATCAAAGATGCGTGTTTCTAATAATGTATCAATATTGCCAAAGCAAAATATATCGATACGATAGTAATGTATTGTATGCAGAAAAATTAAATGTAAATTAAAGTCGTATAGTTTGTATAATTTCAATATAACGCTAATAGTGTTTCTTTTTGCTTCATATGCATCCAAAATTAATATTTAAATAAAATATTATATTTTTAAAATTTAATTACCATGTAGATGTGGAGGAGATATCAAATACCTACCTATTCGTTTCAAAACAAAATGACAAGCAATTTTGAAAATAAAAATTTGAAAAAGATAAAAAAATGTGGTAATCTTTATTATTTTTTTCCTTGAACAACAAATAAGGAAACGAAACAAATATATTATTTTTAATTCTTGAATTTACCATAAAAGTGCATGATTTATTAAATATTTTATATCTGTACCAAACAATTTATGACACTTAACAGTTTTACTTTATAAATGTATTTCTCTATAAAATATCAAATTTTAGCATAATAAAATACTATATATACCAGAAAAAAATTGAAATATGAATATTTGTAACTTTCTTTCTTTTTTTTTAACGAAAACTGAAGATACTTTCTTTAAAGGTTTCGTTTTTACCAAAACACCTTTGATGTTACTGAAATTTTTTCTTAAACTTTTCGACTCTTCAAGTTTAGAAGAAATAGAGGATTAGATTTGGCATGTTTTCATCCTTTGAGACCAAATACAAAAATACTTTACTATTTTTAGATATTTTTCTGTAGTATTTAATACTTAAATATTGCGAAATATATTTTGAGGTTGAAAATAAATGTAAAGCGAAAAAAAAATGTAATGCATGCTTCCAAATGCTTATGAAATTATTTAAAAAAGATTTTAGTAAAGATATAAGTCCATAATTTTAAGTATAATACCAATAAATGTTTTTAATATTAAAATCGACAGCATTTTCAGCTATACTTGTTATATATACATTCCTTTAAATGTAAAGTACAAATGTAGCTAATCATTAGTAAGTAGTTTTAGTGTTTCCAAATTAAAATAATTAAGAAATTAAGATAATTATAATTAATTAAGAAAGGGATAAATTTATTATGGAAACCATCAATTTTGCCGTCTAGATTAAGTGGCCAGCATAATTGCAAATTTGAGTCTATTTTGCACAGTTTCTGAGGTTCAAATTCTTCCCAATTGTTCTAAAAGAATTGAGATGACTTCAGAGATAGATCAATGACCTTCCAATCGGACATCTCTGCTAAGAATTCCGCCGTTTAGTCAGAGCGCTCTTGGCTTACACTGACTTGTAGCGTAGCTACCTATGCAACTATTCAATTCCTGCTCACAAGTATATATATATATATCAGATATGTCAACACGATTCCATGTGGAGATACCTTTTGATAGATGGAAATTTGCATTGTGAGTAGCCAACACCCCCATTGATGACTTACGGGCGTGATCTGAACACGCCTACCTCCATTGAAACGCTCACCTAAATTTCCATGCACCTTATTCGATAGACGGTCCACAGTTAACAGTTGACTTGCTAATTGTGCCTGCGACATTGCACTTCTCACACTGTTGCTACTCAGTCTCGATCACACACAATGGGGACCTGTGCAAACTCGACTACTAATTGCAACACAGGAGTGACCATGCCCACAACCATGATCTTAATACAGCTCTCAAGACAAGCACTCAAAAGTTCAGTGATCTTCATGCAGCTTTCCCGACCTCGCGAAAAGCGACTATGAATTAACAAGTGGCATCCATTCGTTGAATTTTATCACAGATAAAATTCTGGTGGTTCCTTTCCATTTTAGCGAACTTTTCTTGTCCCCCAATATGCTTTCTGGAAATTTACAAGCTATCCCCAAAAGATTTTTTAAAGGGAATACTTCACCAAGAAAATAAGAACTGTTTTCATACGTCAAAAGTTTTCGTAAATGCCTCAATTAATTGATTTAGAATTTTAACTTTTTTTGCAATAATATTTATAATATTTTGTAATAATATTTAGCATTTTAGAACATATCAGTGACTCATTTTGTTTTATTATAACCAAGTTTTATTATAGCCACTGTTCATTCTTATTTAATGCACTTTGGAAAAAAAACCTACTACTTAAGACTCAAATGCCTTATCTTTAATAAATGCAAACGTTGGATAGTCTTTTTTCACCTTTTGTTTCGAAGATTTCCATATAGAATGTTTCATTTTTATATTTAGATTTTAAGATTCTTATATAAAATAACTTCAAAATCACTTGAAAAATAATTCTTATTACACTCATTGCACTCTCACTGATGAAAAATGAGTAAAACCAAAGGCTAAGTTCAAGCTATCATAGCATTATAGCAAATCAACATTAGGGTAAGGTTTTTCGCCCTGGAAACCTTTCATTCTTAGACATAATTCAAGAATTTTTTTGTTATCTATAATTCTATCAGATAAAAGTGTATCGTAAATTGGTAAGTGGCCTTTTATTATTACACAGGGTGCGTAGCGTTTGTAAAAAGTACTTAAAGGTGGTTTTTTGGGGATTTCGTTTTTAAAAGCTTTTAAAGGTGCTTTTTTCAGCTGGCGTTTTTAAAAAGTGCTTTTTTTCCGAATAATTTTTTTCTCCCTTCAGTGATATCTGGTGGATCCCATGCATTTCACGAAAAATGGGGAGTTTGCTACGTAATCATTCATATGTCGTACCCACGTTATGACTTGCGCATGTGCGCACACTTGAAACCGAAACCCGAGTGCTCCAATTCGGATAGAGAATATCAGATCCTTATGAAATGTTTTTCTTTTTAATTTATTTTAATTTTGTTCTTGTTTATTTTATTTAACTTCTAACACTTTTTTTGACGTAGGGGGTAAGGGTACTTTTGTTCTGAGTTCAGGGTCAAGTTGAATTCACTCGGTGATGTGGGAAAGTGCTGATTGTTTCGATTTGCGCCCGTTTCTTTTTGTTTTTTTTAACGCTAAAACTGTTTATAAAAAGTTTTTTTTTT